>NC_086449.1:843606455-843906455 GCF_028390025.1 Pseudophryne corroboree
AGATAGATAGATATGAGATAGATAGATAGATATGAGATAGATAGATATGAGATAGATAGATTGATACTCATTGACCTATCAGTTTGGTTCTATTGTAGCACGTGATTATACCAGCCAATCACGCGTCTCCTATGTTAAACATAGGAGACGCGCTTGTATCTTCCTGCTCTTGGCATCTGTCTCCCGCATCATGTGAGCTCCTCCACCAATAGCGCTCCTCTCATGTTAAACATAGGAGACGCGACATGTAGAGCTTTCAGCCAATCATACATCTCCTGTATGAAGTATGTGGAGAATATTGGAGGCTTTTTACACCAGACTTCCTTCTCATATTACACATATCAGTTTAGTATATATTGCTCATACTGGTTAGATTTACAGACAGGCGCCAGTTCAGTTATTTTACCATATTTCATACAGAGCGTCTCACAATATGAAATAATACTGTACATAATGCATCTAAATCTCAAATTCTGGATTATTAAAAAGTTTGATTTAAATAATTGTTAGTATTGTTATTCATATATAACCAGAATAATCCCCTCATCCTGGTCATATTTTAGAAATGATATTTATGATATTTCACAGTTGATTTATCATGAAACTAATAATAAAAAATTAAATTAATATATTATAGATATAGATTAAATCAATTCTACAAACACATTGGTCTGTTCTACAAAACAGACATAGACCTCAAAGAAATTCTCCCACCTAAAGCACAGGTGAGTTGGAGAAGGTCTCGCAATCTGAAAGATATTTTGGTACAAAGCCATTTACCAACTTCAGATCCACCCCCTCATTTCACACATGGACCATACCATTGCAGACATGGACCATACCATTGCAGACAACGCAGAGATTGCCAGTTTATGACACCGAAGGAGAATTATGTACAGATTAGAAAAGAAATGGGTCATTGCAGCTACATTGATTGTGAATCTACAGGTGTATGATATCAGTTACATGCCCATGTAATAAACTCTACATTGGTAAGACTAAGCCCTGTAACACAAGAGCATATAGGCAGTATAAGAAATGCCAAACAGGACAAGCTTAGATTAAAACACTTACTCCAGTGGCAACCCCTTTCCTGGATCATCATGATGGTAACCCTAAAGGATTAACTGCATCTGGCATGAAACATATACGACCTGGAATTAGAGGGTGCGATGTGGATAAGGAACTCTTGAAATCTGAAACAAAAATGATTTTCCTTATGGCCTCTCAATTCCCAAAAGGACTAAGGGCCAGATGTACTAAGCTTGAAAAGTGATAAATATCACTGTGATAAAGTACCAGCCAATCGGCTCCTAACTGTCATTTTTCAAACACAGCCTGTGACATGGCAGTTAGGAGACGATTGGCTGGTACTTTATCACAGTGATATTTATCACTTTTCAGGCTTAGTACATCTCCCCCATTATGAGCAGAATAGCTATGCTCCTTTCCTTTAATAAACTGGATGCACATTCTAATGTTAGATCCTTCTTAGCTAAAATGTTGTATCCCTATAAGTATGTTGAAATCTGTGTGGGATATTAAATATTGATAATTTCTCTTACGTCCTAGATGATGCTGGGGACTCCGTAAGGACCATGGGGAAGACGGGCTCCGCAGGAGACATGGGCACTAAAAAGAACTTTAGATATGGGTGTGCACTGGCTCCTCCCTCTATGCCCCTTCTCCAGACCTCAGTTAGATCCTGTGCTCAGAGGAGACTGGTTGCACTACAGGGGAGCTCTCCTGAGTTTCTCTGAAAGAATTGTGTTAGGTTTTTTATTTTCAGGGACCACTGCTGGCAACAGGCTCCCTGCATCGTGGGACTGAGGAGAGAGAAGCAGACCTACTTAAGTGATAGGCTCTGCTTCTTAGGCTACTGGACACCATTAGCTCCAGAGGGAGTCGGAACGCAGGTCTCCCCTCGCTGTTCGTCCCAGAGCCGCGCCGCCGTCCTCCTCCCAGAGCCGGAAGATAGAAGCCGGGTGAGTATGAGAAGATGAGAAGACTTCAGAGGCAGCAGAAGACTTCGGATCTTCACTGAGGTAACGCGCAGCGGTAGCGCTGCGCGCCATTGCTCCCGCAAAACACACACACGGCAGGCACTGTAAGGGTGCAGGGCGCAGGGGGGGCGCCCTGGGCAGCAATTTAAACCTCTGATCTGGCAAAAACAGTATATATATAGGCTCTGCACTGTATATTGGAGATCCCCCGCCAGTTTTTAAAAGAAATCAAGCGGGACCAAAGCCCGCCGCTGCGGGGGCGGAGCTTGATCCCTCAGCACTCACCAGCGCCATTTTCTCCACAGCATACCGCTGAGAAGCTGGCTATCCGGACTCTCCCCTGCTGAACACGGTGACAGAGGGTTTTAAAGAAAGGGGGGGCACATAATTTGGCACAGTGATATATATATAATAAGAATTTACTCACCGGTAATTCTATTTCTCGTAGTCCGTAGTGGATGCTGGGGACTCCGTAAGGACCATAGGGAATAGACAGCTCCGCAGGAGACTGGGCACATCTAAAGAAAGATTTAGGTCTATCTGGTGTGCACTGGCTCCTCCCTCTATGACCCTCCTCCAGACTTCAGTTAGGATACTGTGCCCGGAAGAGCTGACCCAATAAGGAAGGATTTTGAATCCCGGGTAAGACTCATACCAGCCACACCAATCACACCAATCACACCGTATAACTCGTGATAGGAACCCCGGTTAACAGTATGATAACAACGGAGCCTCTGAACAGATGGCTCGCAATAACAACCCGATTTGTGTAACAATAACTATTTACAAGTATTGCAGACAATCCGCACTTGGGATGGGCGCCCAGCATCCACTACGGACTACGAGAAATAGAATTACCGGTGAGTAAATTCTTATTTTCTCTGACGTCCTAGTGGATGCTGGGGACTCCGTAAGGACCATGTGGATTATACCAAAGCTCCCAAACGGGCGGGAGAGTGCGAACGACTCTGCAACACCGAATGAGAGAACTCCAGGTCCTCCTCAGCCAGGGTATCAAATTTGTAGAATTTTGCAAACGTGTTTGCCCGTGACCAAGTAGCAGCTCGGCAAAGTTGTAAAGCCGAGACCCCTCGGGCAGCCGCCCAAGATGAGCCCACCTTCCTTGTGGAATGGGCTTTTACAGATTTAGGCTGCGGTAGTCCCACCGCAGAATGCGCCAGCTGAATAGTGCTACAAATCCAGCGCGCGATAGTCTGCTTAGAAGCAGGAGCACCCAGTTTGTTGGGTGCATACAGGATAAACAGCGAGTCAGTTTTCCTGACTCCAGCCGTCCTGGGAACATAAATTTTCAGGGCCCTGACTACGTCCAGTAACTTGGAATCCTCCAAGTTCCTAGTAGCCGCAGGCACCACAATAGGCTGGTTCAAGTGAAAACGCTGATACCACCTTCGGGAGAAACTGAGGACGAGTCCTCAACTCTGCCCTATCCATATGGAAAATCAGATGAGGGCTTTTATAGGACAAAGCCGCCAATTCTGACACACGCCTGGCCGAAGCCAGAGCCAACAGCATGACCACTTTCCACGTGAGATATTTCAAATCCACAGTCTTAAGTGGTTCAACCAATGTGATTTCAGGAACTCCAAAACCACATTGAGATCCCAAGGTGCCACTGGGGGCACAAAAGGAGGCTGAATACGTAGAACTCCTTTGACAAAAGTCTGAACTTCAGGCAGTGAAGCCAGTTCTTTCTGGAAGAAAAATCGACAGGGCCGAAATCTGGACCTTAATGGACCCCAATTTGAGGCCCAACGTCACCCCTGCTTGCAGGAAATGCAGGAATCGACCCAGTTGAAATTCCTCCGTTGGGGCCTTCCTGGCCTCACACCAAGCAACATATTTCCGCCAAATGCGGTGATAATGTTTTGCAGTGACATCCTTCCTGGCTTTGATCAGGGTAGGGATGACTTCCTCCGGAATACCCTTTTCTCAGTACCTTGGGAATGAGAGTCAGAGGAGGAAACACATAAACCGACTGGTACACCCACGGTGTTACTAGAGCGTCCACAGCGATCGCCTGAGGGTCCCTTGACCTGGCGCTATATCTTTTTAGCTTTTTGTTGAGGCGGGACGCCATCATGTCCACCTGTGGTCTTTCCCACCGGTTTACCAGCATTTGGAAGACTTCTGGATGAAGTCCCCATTCTCCCGGGTGGAGGTCGTGCCTGCTGAGGAAGTCTGCTTCCCAGTTGTCCACTCCCGGAATGAACACTGCTGTCAGTGCTAACACATGATTTTCCGCCCATCGGAGAATCCTTGTGGCTTCTGCCATTGCCCTCCTGCTTCTTGTGCCGCCCTGTCTGTTTACATGGGCGACCGCCGTGATGTTGTCTGATTGGATCAGTACCGGCTGGTTCTGAAGCAGGGGCCTTGCTTGGCTTAGGGCATTGTAAATGGCCCTTAGCTCTAGAATATTTATGTGAAGCGAAATCTCCTGATTTGACCACAGTCCTTGGAAATTTCTTCCCTGTGTGACTGCGCCCCAGCCCCGAAGGCTGGCATCCGTGGTCACCAGGACCCAGTCCTGTATTCCGAATCTGCGGCCCTCTAGTAGATGAGCCCTCTGCAGCCACCACAGCAGCGACACCCTGGTCCTTGCCGACAGGGTTATCCGCTGTTGCATCTGGAGATGGGACCCGGACCATTTGTCCAACAGGTCCCACTGGAAAGTCCTTGCGTGGAACCTTCCGAATGGAATCGCTTCGTACGAAGCTACCATTTTTCCCAGGACTCGTGTGCATTGATGTACCGACACCTGTCCCGGTTTTAGGAGGTCTCTGACTAGAGATGACAACTCCTCGGCTTTTTCCACTGGAAGAAACACTTTTTTCTGGCCTGTGTCCAGAATCATTCCCAGGAACAGAAGACGTGTCGTCGGGACCAGCTGTGACTTTGGAATATTGAGAATCCAGCCGTGCTGTTGTAGCACTTCCTGAGAAAGTGCTACCCCCACTACCAACTGTTCCTTGGACCTCGCCTTTATCAGAAGATCGTCCAAGTACGGGATAATGAAAACTCCCTTCTTGCGAAGGAGTATCATCATTTCGGCCATTACCTTGGTAAAGACCCTCGGTGCCGTGGATAACCCAACCGGCAGCGTCTGGAACTGATAGTGACAGTCCTGTACCACAGATCTGAGGTACTCCTGGTGAGGAGGGTAAATGGGGACATGCAGGTACGCATCCTTGATGTCCAGGGAGACCATGTAATCCCCCTCGTCCAGGCTCGCAATAACCGCCCTGAGCGATTCCATCTTGAACTTGAACCTTCTGATATAAGTGTTCAAGGATTTTAAATTTAAGATGGGTCTCACCGAACCGTCCAGTTTCGGTACCACAAACATTGTGGAATAGTAACCCTTCCCTTGCTGAAGGAGGGGTACCTTGACAATCACTTGCTGTGAATACAGTTTTTGGATAGCCACCAACAGTGCCTCCCTGGCAGAGGGAGTTGCTGGTAAGGCAGATTTTAGAAAACGGCGGGGGGGGGACGTCTCGAATTCCAGCCTGTACCCCTGAGATACTACTTGAAGGGCCCAGGGATCCACCTGTGAGAGAGCCCACTGTGTGCTGAAATTTCTGAGATGGGTCCCCACCGTACCCGGATCCGCCTGTGAAGCCCCAGCGTCATGCTGTGGACTTACCGGACGCGGGGGAGGACTTTTGCTCCTGGGAACTGGATGTATGCTGCAGCTTTTTCCCTCTACCTTTGCCTCTCGGCAGAAAGGATGCGCCTCGAGCCCTCTTGTGTTTATGGGGCCGAAAGGACTGTACTTGATAATACGGTGCCTTCTTTTGCTGTGGGGTAGCCTGTGGCAAAAATGTCGATTTCCCAGCCGTAGCTGTGGAAACGAGGTCTGAAAGACCATCCCCAAACAGTTCCACCCCCTTATAAGGCAAAACTTCCATGTGCCTTTTTGAATCGGCATCACCTGACCACTGCCGAGTCCATAACCCCCTTCTGGCGGCAATGGACATTGCGCTTATTTTTGATGCCAGCCGGCAAATATCCCTCTGTGCATCACGCATGTATAAGACAGCGTCCTTTATATGCTCTACTGTCAGCAAAATAGTGTCCCTATCCAGGGTATCAATATTATCCGACAGGGAATCTGACCACGCAGCAGCACATCCATGCTGATGCAATCGCTGGTCGCAATATAATGCCCGTGTGTGTATATATAGCTTTTAGGGTAGCCTCCTGCTTTCTATCAGCAGGATCCTTTAGGGCGGCCGTATCCGGAGACGGTAGTGCCACCTGTTTTGATAAACGTGTAAGCGCTTTATCTACCCTAGGGGACGTTTCCCAAAGTGACCTATCCTCTGGCGGGAAAGGGTACGCTGCCAATAACCGTTTAGAAATTATCAATTTCTTATCGGGGGAAGTCCAGGCTTCCGCACACACCTCATTTAATTCCTCAGATGCAGGAAAAACTACTGGTAGTTTTTTCACACCGAACATAATACCCTTTTTTGTGGTACCTGGGGTACTATCAGAAATGTGTAATACATTTTTCATTGCCTCAATCATGTAACGGGTGGACCTATTGGAGGGTATACTAGTCTCATCGTCGTCGACACTGGAGTCGGTATCCGTGTCGACATCTGTGTCTGCCATCTGAGGTAGCGGGCGTTTTAAAGCCCCTGATGACATTTGAGACGCTGGAACAGTCACAAGCTGAGTAGCCGGCTGTCCTATGTCGTCAAACCTTTTATGTAAGGAGCTGACACGGTCACGTAATTCCTTCCATCCATCCACACAGGTGTCAACCCCTCAGGGGGTGACAACACATTTACAGGCATTTGCTCTGCCTCCACATCATTTTCCTCATCATACATGTCGACACAGCGGTACCGACACACAGCACACACACAGGGAATGCTCTGACAGAGGACTGGACCCCTCAAAGCCCTATGGGGAGACAGAGGGAGAGCATGCCAGCACACACCAGAGCGCTATATACCACAGGGATATCACCTATAAAGAGTGTTTTCCCTTATAGCTGCATATATATATTAAACTGCGCCTAAATTTGTGCCCCCCCCCCCCTCTCTTTTTTACCCTTTCTGTAGTGCAGGACTGCAGGGGAGAGCCAGGGAGCGATCCTTCCAGCGGAGCTGTGAGGGAAAATGGCGCCAGTGTGCTGAGGGAGATGGCTCCGCCCCTTTTTCGGCGGGCTTTCTCCCGCTTTTTGTGTTATTCTGGCAGGGGTAATTTACACCTATATAGCCTCTGGGGCTATATATGGTGTCAGTTTTGCCAGCCAAGGTGTTATTATTGCTGCTCAGGGCGCCCCCCCCAGCGCCCTGCACCCATCAGTGACCGCAGTGTGTGGTGTGCATGAGGAGCAATGGCGCACAGCTGCAGTGCTGTGCGCTACCTTGGAGAAGACAGAAGTCTACAGCCGCCGATTTTCCGGACCTTCTTGCTTCTGGCTCTGTAAGGGGGACGGCGGCGCGGCTCCGGGAACGGACAACGAGGTCGGGTCCTGTGTGCGATCCCTCTGGAGCTAATGGTGTCCAGTAGCCTAAGAAGCCCAAGCTACCACCACTTAGGTAGGTTCGCTTCTTCTCCCCTTAGTCCCTCGCTGCAGTGAGCCTGTTGCCAGCAGGTCTCACTGTAAAATAAAAAACCTAAACTATACTTTCTTTCTAGGAGCTCAGGAGAGCCCCTAGTGTGCATCCAGCTCGGCCGGGCACAGAAATCTAACTGAGGCTTGGAGGAGGGTGATAAAGCTAAATATTTATCTTATTTAAAACCCTTTAAGAGGCCTAAGAACACTGTACGCTATTGACGTATGGAGTACCGTAAGGGTACGCACGTTGCGTAGCAATCGCTTAGCCGAGGTCGAGACGCTCAAGCGTCACGTTCGCTCACGGCCAAGAGATCACAGGCAGGCACACTATTGGTTGCTGACTAACGTAATGGTTCGCTATAGCGTGGCGGACGCTGTATCGGGAGCGGGCCGCTCGAGCGATACAAACGCTCGCGAGAATACGCTGTTGGTATCGGGCACACTATAGGTGAGCGACTACCTTAATGCTACGCTATCAGCGTAGCGGACGCTCGAGACCACGAGGAGATCACGAGCGGCGCAGACGCTCACAATGTTAAACCTTTATATCTAAACCATAAACAATGTAATATGCTGTAAAACCTTAGTGTAGAGATAGGGTGTAGATGCAACACAGTGTAACCTTATTAACTTAAAAGCTGTTAGAGCGTCACCGACGCTCTGAGAATACTTAACACTATAAGAAATACACAGATACCGTGCTTAGGGTCCAACGCCTAATATATATATTATGAATGTTATACTTGCAAAAGAATTAATACAATACAAGTCATACACTACAATATAACATAGACTACCTAACCAGATAACTACACTGGAAATACAATACAATACTATTACGTTTAAGAGAATACGAGAGAAAGAGGAGAGGAGAGAGAGAGAGAGAAATGGCCCATAACAACAAGACAGACAATATGATTGCGGAGAAAACTTACGCACAAAGGAAACGATCGCATGCGCCTCTGGACATCCAGCTCCCGATTTTCAGCAATGATAACCGTTGAAGAGTGAGGAGCTGGATGTGATCGGCTTGTCTATTTATGCCCCACACACAATACAATTCAATGGTCCCTACAATCTCATTGTTCATTGGACACAGGAATTCCTCCTCGCATTATAACAAAAGGTCATAGGTTGATTCATACAGGTGGGCTGTGACGATTTCCAACTGCTCAGGTGGGTGGGAAACTAGGTTTCCCTCCGCATGGATAATTAAGTGCAAATAATAGTAAATGGACATAAACTTCTTATGTCCATAATTATTCGCATGAGCGATTAATCCGCTTCAAACCAACACCGGAATATTGCTAATTAAATACTCTTACGATGGATACTAAACACCACTGTATAACCCTTGTCTGACCCTTCGTATCAAACAAAGGGGGATTTCTCTGTTCATGAACATTCTACATTAACCAAACTTTCAGAATCTATCAAAGGGACCATGATCTACAAAATACATTATATAGTGAAAATATGTAACGATTGAGTCGCACGCTACGAACACATGAACTCTACCGTAAATGCACATACCGCGCGCCCGCGGGTGCCCGCAACAGCGAGTATGCGCACGCACGGGAGAGCGCACGCATGCGCAGCGCAGACCTGTATGAGGTGCAAATATGGCAGTGTGCATCGTGATATTTTTCTGACTTTGACAAGGGTCATAGGGGGAGGAGCCAGTGCACACCAGATAGACCTAAATCTTTCTTTAGATGTGCCCAGTCTCCTGCGGAGCCGTCTATTCCCCATGGTCCTTACGGAGTCCCCAGCATCCACTAGGACGTCAGAGAAATATGTAATAAAAGCGCTGTCTGGTTATTTTTTTCCAGGGTCATTGGCGCTGGATGTGTGCTGGCATACTCTCTCTCTGTCTCTCCAAAGGGCCTTGTGGGGGAACTGTCTCCAGATAGAGAATTCCCTGAGTGTGTGGGGTGTCGGTACGCGTGTGTCGGCACGTCTGAAGCGGAAGGCTCTTCTAGGGAGGAGGTGGAGCAAATGAGTGTGGTGTCTCCGTCGGCAACGCCGACACCTGACTGGTTGGATATGTGGAATGTTTTAAATGCAAATGTGAATTTATTGCACAAAAGGTTGGACAAAGCTGAGTCCAGGGAATGTACAGGGAGTCTAGCCCTGCCTTTCACTATGTCACAGGGACCTTCTGGATCTCAAAAGCGCCCACTATCCCAAGTAGTAGACACTGATACCGACACGGATTCTGACTCCAGTGTCGACTACGATGATGCAAAGTTGCAGCCAAAATTGGCTAAAAGTATTCATTATATGATTATTGCAATAAAAGATGTGTTGCATGACACGAGGGTGCGCATGTATAAGGAAAAGAAACCTGAGGTAACCTTTCCCCCATCTCATGAGCTGAACGAATTATTTGAAAAGGCTTGGGAATCTCCAGAAAAAAAAACCCTGCAGATTCCCAAAAGGATTCTTATGGCGTATCCTTTCCCGACTAAGGACAGGATACGGTGGGAATCCTCCCCAAGGGTGGACAAAGCGTTGACACGCTTATCCAAAAAGGTAGCGCTGCCATCTCAAGATACGGCAACCCTCAAGGATCCTGCTGATCGCAGGCAGGAGACTACCTTGAAGCCTATTTACACACATACTGGTACCTTACTTAGACCGGCGATAGCGTTGGCTTGGGTTTGTAGCGCTGTAACAGCGTGGACAGATACCTTATCTGCTGATATAGATACGCTGGATAAGGAAACCATTTTATTGACCCTGTGTCATATTAAAGATGCTGTCCTATATATGAGAGATGCTCAGAGAGACGTTGACCTACTGGGTTCCAGAGCCAACGCTATTGCGATTTCTGCTAGACGAGCCCTATGGACCCGACAATGGACGGGTGATGCCGACTCGAAGAGGCATATGGAGGTTTTACCTTACAAGGGTGAGGAATTGTTTGGGGAAGGTCTCACGGACCTAGCTTCCACAGCTACGGCAGGTAAATCAACCTTTTTGACTTATGTTTCCTCACAGCCTAAGAAAACGCCACATTATCAGATGCAGTCCTTTCGGTCGCATAGACCCAAGAGAGTGCGGGGATCTTCCTTTCTTGCCAGAGGTAAGGGCAAGGGGAAAAAGCTGCCAACCACAGCTAGTTCCCAGGAGCAGTAGTCCTCCTCGGCCTCTACAAAATCCACCGCATGACGCTGGGGCTCCGCTGAGGGAGTCCGCCCCAGTGGGGGCACGTCTTCGACTTTTCAGTCACGTCTGGGTTCACTCACAGGTGGATCCCTGGGCAATAGAAATTGTTTCCCAGGGTTACAAGCTGGAATTCTCAGCCCTACCGGCTTTTCCCCCAGAAAGGGAGATAGTTTTAAATGCAATTCAAAAATTGTGTCTTCAACAAGTGGTGGTCAAAGTCCCCCTGCTTCAGCAGGGGATGGGGTATTACTCAACCCTGTTTGTAGTCCCGAAACCGGACGGTTCGGTCAGACCCATTTTGAATTTAAAATCCTTAAACCTATACTTAAAAAGGTTCAAGTTCAAGATGGAATCGCTCAGAGCGGTCATCGCCAGCCTGGAAGGGGGGGATTATATGGTGTCCCTGGACATAAAGGATGCATACCTTCATGTCCCCATATATCCGCCTCATCAGGCGTTCCTGAGATTTGCTGTACAGGATTGTCATTACCAATTTCAGACGTTGCCGTTTGGGCTTTCCACGGCCCCGAGGATTTTCACCAAGGTAATGGCGGAAATTATGGTGCTCCTGCGCAAGCAGGGTGTCACAATTATCCCGTACTTGGACGATCTCCTAATAACAGCGAGATCGAGAGAACAGTTGCTGAACAGCGTATCTCTCTCCCTGAGGGTGTTGCAACAGCACGGCTGGATTCTCAATATTCCGAAGTCACAGTTGGTTCCAACGACTCGTTTACCTTTCTTAGGCATGATTCTGGATACAGACCAGAAAAGGGTTTATCTTCCGATGGAAAAGGCCCAAGAACTCATGAATTTGGTCAGGGACCTATTGAAGCCAAAAAGGGTGTCGGTGCATCACTGCACTCGAGTTCTGGGAAAGATGGTGGCGTCGAACTTTTCAATGGGACCTTCTGGACAAATGGTCCGGGTCACATCTACAGATTCATCAGATGATCACCCTGTCCCCCAGGGCCAGGGTATCTCTCCTGTGGTGGCTGCAGAGTGCTCACCTTCTGGAGGGTCGCAGGTACGGCATTCAGGACTGGGTTCTGGTAACCACGGACGCAAGCCTCCGAGGTTGGGGAGCAGTCACACAGGGAAGAAACTTCCAAGGTCTCTGGTCAAGCCAGGAGGCTTGTCTTCACATCAACGTACTGGAGTTGAGGGCCATATACAACGCCCTTCGTGAAGCGGAGAATTTGCTTCGTGACCTACCGGTTCTGATTCAGTCAGACAACATCACCGCAGTGGCGCATGTAAACCCCCAAGGCAGAACAAAGAGCAGGGTGGCAATGGCAGAAGCCACCAGGATTCTTCGCTGGACGGAAAATCATGTAAGCGCTCTGACAGCAGTCTTCATTCCGGGAGTGGACAACTGGGAAGCAGACTTCCTCAGCAGACACGATCTACATCCAGGAGAGTGGGGTCTTCATCAGCAAGTCTTTGCAGAGATTGCAAGTCAGTGGGGACTGCCTCAGATAGACATGATGGCGTCACGCCTCAACAAGAAACTACCGAAGTATTGCGCCAGGTCATGGGACCCTCAGGCAGTGGTGGTGGACACCCTGGTGACACCATGGGTGTTTCAGTCGGTCTGTGTTCCCTCCTCTTCCGCTCATCTCAAAGATATTGAGAATCATAAGACGAAGAGGAGTACTGACAATTCTCATTGTTCCAGATTGGCCGCGAAGGGCCTGGTATCCGGATCTGCAGGAAATGCTCACAGAAGATCCGTGGCCTCTTCCTCTCAGAGAGTACCTGTTACAACAGGGGCCCTGTCTGTTCCAAGACTTACTGCGGCTGCGTTTGACGGCATGGCGGTTGAACGCCGGATCCTAGCGGAAAAGGGCATTCCGGATGAGGTCATTCCTACTCTGATAAAGGCTAGGAAGGACGTAACAGCAAAACATTATCACCGTATATGGCGGAAGTATGTATCTTGATGTGAGTCCAGGAATGCTCCTCCGGAAGAATTCCATCTGGGCCGTTTCCTTCACTTCCTACAGACTGGAGTGAATTTGGGCCTAAAATTAGGCTCCATTAAGGTTCAGATTTCGGCCCTATCCATTTTCTTTCAGAAGGAATTGGCTTCTCTCCCAGAAGTCCAGACTTTTGTGAAGGGAGTGCTGCATATCCAGCCTCCTTTTGTACCTCCAGTGGCACCCTCGGACCTTAACGTGGTGTTGCGGTTCCTCAAGTCTCACTGGTTTGAACCACTTAAAACGGTGGAATTAAAATATCTCACTTGGAAAGTGGTCATGTTGTTGGCCTTGGCATCGGCAAGGCGAGTGTCGGAGTTGGCGGCTTTATCTCACAAAAGCCCCTATCTGATTTTCCATGTGGATAGAGCGGAGTTGCGGACTCGTCCTCAATTTTTGCCCAAGGTGGTTTCATCTTTTCATATGAATAGATGAAGGAAAGGAAGGTCGCACAAGTCGTCTATTCTTTAGAATCGGCCCACTTAGGTACTTCCTATTTTATTTATATAACTGATCTTTATTGGGGGGTGCTACCACAGGCAAGATAGAATGATATATATACAAAAAAGGAAAACAAGATTGCCTTATATTGGTGCACACTACTGATAATAAAATTTAACTTTTAATTTGAGTTGTTAAAAAGCATTTGCGAAATATAGGATAAAATATAGAAGTGAAAAGATAAAGAAATTATTTAAAATAAATGTCTTCCTGCACACGGGGTGTCCGCAAGCTATAGAGTCTATATGCCTTCACAATATCCAAATCTCTATATGTTGTGTTTATGCTTATTAATAAATATTCTGCAATTTTCAGCAAATATCCGTGTCTTATTCTTTGTTGCCCTATACATATATATCATATATTTCCAACAATTATTTGTATGTTATTTCTTGTTATTGGTATAACAAATATATATGTTGTAAAGTACATCTATGCTTGATCCCTGTATATGGGAATCACTATAAAAATCCCTAGTGGGTCAATCTCATTTGTCATACAGCAGCAAATCTGAGCAGCCACACTGTTTTCGTATTATATATCCCTCCTGATAGGCTATATATATAGTATGTATCTCATTAGAGTTCGTGTGTCTCATCAACACAAACAGCTATCTTAATATATATTTTATTGGGATTCAGAATATGGTCTATTTTTTATATAACTCATGTGGACTGTCAGTATATTTCTTGTTATGGTATTCTGAGTCTGCCTACAAGGCTAACTGTCCAGGTTTCAATACTGTGGTTATATCATTGGTATTGATTTCCATCCACACAAGTAACTGTTATTAAATATCGTTACACAGTTCTGTGTCCTTTATCTAGCAACACAGTTATGCTGTCTGGCTATGACTCATATGCTGCTACAGATGTTTCAATATTGTATCTGTTTCAATGAGGTTCATTTCCATCAACACCAGCAGCTGTTATGATATATATTCTATTCAGATTCGAAGTGTATCCTGTTATTTGTATATTTCACAGAGATTGCTGATATATTACTCATTTTAATAGGATATTCCACCTAGGTATTTAGCATAATGCGCTCCTCCTGCAAATAAGACTATCTGACAGGCATATATTCTCTGCATTTCAAGCACATTAGATCGCTGTGTACAGGGCTACCTAAATCCCCACTTTCTATCTATGTAGTTATACCCTTCAAGGGGGTGTGTGATATTAGGGAAATACTTAAGTCATGACCACGTAATTTTGCTGTGATATACGAGGCTATCTATATACACATTTACTATCTAAATGATTGTTCCCTCTCGGGAGTGCATATGCGGTGATTTTACTGCATCGGCATGTTATACTGTGACATACAAAGCTATCTAATTGCACATTTACTATCTAAATAGTTGTTCCCTCCCAGGAGTGCATATGAGGTGATTTTACTGCATCGGCATTTGTGTAATGCCGGACACCACGTGCGCAGGGAGGCCTGACGCACGTTTCGCAATCGCTTCTTCTCAGCCTCAGAAGAAGCGATTGCGAAACGTGCGTCAGGCCTCCCTGCGCACGTGGTGTCCGGCATTACACAAATGCCGATGCAGTAAAATCACCTCATATGCACTCCTGGGAGGGAACAACTATTTAGATAGTAAATGTGCAATTAGATAGCTTTGTATGTCACAGTATAACATGCCGATGCAGTAAAATCACCGCATATGCACTCCAGAGAGGGAACAATCATTTAGATAGTAAATGTGTATATAGATAGCCTCGTATATCACAGCAAAATTACGTGGTCATGACTTAAGTATTTCCCTAATATCACACACCCCCTTGAAGGGTATAACTACATAGATAGAAAGTGGGGATTTAGGTAGCCCTGTACACAGCGATCTAATGTGCTTGAAATGCAGAGAATATATGCCTGTCAGATAGTCTTATTTGCAGGAGGAGCGCATTATGCTAAATACCTAGGTGGAATATCCTATTAAAATGAGTAATATATCAGCAATCTCTGTGAAATATACAAATAACAGGATACACTTCGAATCTGAATAGAATATATATCATAACAGCTGCTGGTGTTGATGGAAATGAACCTCATTGAAACAGATACAATATTGAAACGTCTGTAGCAGCATATGAGTCATAGCCAGACAGCATAACTGTGTTGCTAGATAAAGGACACAGAACTGTGTAACGATATTTAATAACAGTTACTTGTGTGGATGGAAATCAATACCAATGATATAACCACAGTATTGAAACCTGGACAGTTAGCCTTGTAGGCAGACTCAGAATACCATAAAAAGAAATATACTGACAGTCCACATGAGTTATATAAAAAATAGACCATATTCTGAATCCCAATAAAATATATATTAAGATAGCTGTTTGTGTTGATGAGACACACGAACTCTAATGAGATACATACTATATATATAGCCTATCAGGAGGGATATATAATACGAAAACAGTGTGGCTGCTCAGATTTGCTGCTGTATGACAAATGAGATTGACCCACTAGGGATTTTTATAGTGATTCCCATATACAGGGATCAAGCATAGATGTACTTTACAACATATATATTTGTTATACCAATAACAAGAAATAACATACAAATAATTGTTGGAAATATATGATATATATGTATAGGGCAACAAAGAATAAGACACGGATATTTGCTGAAAATTGCAGAATATTTATTAATAAGCATAAACACAACATATAGAGATTTGGATATTGTGAAGGCATATAGACTCTATAGCTTGCGGACACCCCGTGTGCAGGAAGACATTTATTTTAAATAATTTCTTTATCTTTTCACTTCTATATTTTATCCTATATTTCGCAAATGTTTTTTAACAACTCAAATTACATTTTATTATCAGTAGTGTGCACCAATATAAGGCAATCTTGTTTTCCTTTTTTGTATATATATCTTTCCATATGAACCAACCTATTGTGGTGCCTGTGGCTCCACGGGACTTGGAGGATTCTGAGTCCCTTGATGTGGTCAGGGCATTGAAAACTTATGTGGCCAGAACGTCTCGGGTTAGGAAAACAGAAGCTCTGTTTGTCTTGTATGCAGCCGACAAGGTTGGCGCTCCTGCTTCGAAGCAGACTATTGCTCGCTGGATCTGTAACACGATTCAGCAGGCTCATTCTACGGCTGGATTGCCGTTACCAAATTCTGTAAAGGCCCATTCCACTAGGAAGGTGGGCTCTTCTTTGGCGGTTGCCTGAGGTGTCTCGGCATTACAGCTGTGCCGAGCTGCTACTTGGTCGGGTTCAAACACCTTTGCGAAGTTCTACAAGTTTGATACCCTGGCTGATGAGGACCTCATGTTTGCTCAATCGGTGCTGCAGAGTCATCCGCACTCTCCCGCCCGTTTTGGAGCTTTGGTATAATCCCCATGGTCCTTACGGAGTCCCCAGCAACCTCTAGGACGTAAGAGAAAATAAGATTTTAAATCTACCGGTAAATATTTTTCTCCTAGTCCGTAGAGGATGCTGGGCGCCCGTCCCAGTGCGGACTACATCTGCAAGACTTGTATATAGTTTTTGCTTACTTAAGGGTTATGTTACAGTTTTGATCAGTCTCGGGCTGATGCTGGTTTATTTCATGCTGTTAACTGGTTCGTATATTCCATCTTATACAGTGTGATTGGTGTGGGCTGGTATGAATCTTGCCCTTAGATTAACAAAAATCCTTTCCTCGTACTGTCCGTCTCCTCTGGGCACAGTTTCTCTAACTGAGGTCTGGAGGAGGGGCATAGAGGGAGGAGCCAGTGCACACCCATATCTAAAGTTCTTTTTAGTGCCCATGTCTCCTGCGGAGCCCGTTTTCCCCATGGTCCTTACGGAGTCCCCAGCATCCTCTACGGACTAGGAGAAAAAGATTTACCAGTAGGTTTAAAATCTTATTTTTCAACAACTCAGATTATATATACCCAAAAAATAGGATTTTAATTACTTACCGGTAAATCCTTTTTGTCGTAGTCCGTAGAGGATACTGGGAATCCATTTAGTACCGTGGGGTATAGACAGGTCAACTAGGAGCCATGGACACTTTAAGAATTTGATAGTGTGTGCTGGCTCCTACCTCTATGCCCCTCCTACCAGACTCCGTCTAGGAAACTGTGCCCGAGGAGACGGACATACTTTGAGAGAATGATATAACAGGATAGTGGTGAGATTCCGAACCAGCACACAGAACAAGAGGAAAGCCATGCTAACCAAACTATAAACCAGGAACAGCAACCGCTGAACCAACAATAATTAACCAAGTAACAGTGCAGGAAGTACGAAGCGCTGGGCGGGCGCCCAGTATCCTCTACGGACTACGAGAAAAGGATTTACCGGTAGGTAATTAAAATCCTATTTTCGCTTACGTCCTAGAGGATACTGGGAATCCATTTAGTACCATGGGGATGTACCAAAGCTACCAAACCGGGTGGGAGAGTGCTGAGGTTCCTGCAGAACTGATTGGCATATGAGGACCTTCAATTTGGTCAAAGTGTCGAACTTGTAGAACTTAGCAAATGTGTTCGTACCTGACCAAGTAGCTGCTCAGCAGAGCTGTAAAGCCAAGACACCCCAGGCAGCCGCCCAAGAAGAACCCACGACCTAGTAGAGTGGGCCTGTACAGATTTTGTAATCGGCAATCCTGCTGTGGAATAAGCATGCTGGATAGTGAACCTGATCCAGTGCGCAATGGACTGTTTTGAAGCAGGGCACCCAATCTTATTGGGATCATAAAGAACAAACAGCGAGTTCGATTTTCTGTGACGAGCTGTTCGCTTTACATACACCTTCAAACCCCTCAACATCCAAAGACTTTGAATTAGCAGAGGTGTCGGTAACAACCGCAACCACAACAGGTTGGTTGATGTGAAACGCAGACACCACTTTAGGAAGAAATTGCTGACGAGTTCTGAGTTCAGCTCTCTCTTCATGGAAAATTAAATAGGGGCTCTTGTGAGACAATGCCCCCAGCTCCGACGCACGTCTTGCTGAAGCCAAGGCCAACAGTGTGACGGTCTTCCACACAAGATATTTTACATCTACCTCCTGTAACGGTTCAAACCAGTCCGATTGGAGGAACTGCAGCACCAAATTGAGATCCCAAGTTGCCGTGGAAGGCAAAAAGGGAGGTTAAATGTGCAGAACACCTTTCAAGAAAGTCTGGACCTCAGGAAGAGAAGCCAATTGTTTCTGAAAGAAAATGGACAAGGCTGAAATCTGGACTTTTATGGAGCCCAGACATAGGCCCACATCCACACCTGACTGCAGAAAAAGCAGGAAACGTCCCAGATGAGATTCCACCGCAGAATATTTTCTGCTCTCACACCAAGAGATGCATTTCTTCCCAATACAGTGGTAATGTTTAGACGTTACCCATTTTCTGGCTTGGATCATAGTCAGGATGACCTTGTCAGGGATCCCTCTCTGGGCTAGAATCAGCCGTTCAACTTCCATGCCGTTAAACGTAGCCGCGGTAAGTCTTGATAAACGAACGGGCCCTGTTGTAGAACATCCTTGCGAAGAGGAAGATTTTCGGATTTTCGAGGAGCATCTCTAGAAGGTCCGCGTACCAGGCCCTTCTTGGCCAGTTCGGAGCAATGAGAATTGCTTGAACCTTTTTCGCTTTTTATTCTTTTGAGAATTCTTGCGATCAGAGGAAGTGGAGGAAACATGTACACCATCTGATAGACCAATGGAGTCGTCAGAGCGTCTACTATCACAGCCTGTGGGTCTCTCGACCTGGAACAATACCGCTTGAGCTTCTTGTTGAGACGAGAGGCCATCATGTCGATTTGTGCATATCCCCACCGACGTGTCAAGCACTTGAACACCTCCGGGTGAAGGACCCACTCCCGCGGGTGCAGGTCATGTCTGCTGAGGAAATCTGCGTCCCAGTTGTCTACTCCCGGAATGAAGACCGCTGACAATGCCACAGTGTGTTTTTCTGCACAGAGGAGAATTCTTGACATTGCTGCTCTGCTTTTCGTTCCGCCCTGTCGGTTTATGTACGTTACCACAGTCACATTGTCCGACTGGACCTGAATGGCCTGATCTCGAAGAAGATATGAGTCCTGCAGAAGGGCACTGTATATGGCCCTGAGTTCCAGAATGTTGATTGGAAGTATGACTTTCTGACTTGGTCATCTTCCCTGAAACGGCACGCCCCTGGGTGACTGCGCCCCAACCTCTGAGGCTTGCGTCTGTGGTTAGCAGAATCCAATTCTGAATCCCGAACCGTCGACCCTCGATTAGGTGAGAAGTCTGGAGCCACCATAGAAGAGAAAACCTGGCTTTTGGCGACAGATGGCTCCTCTGGTGCATGTGAAGATGCGATCCAGACCATTTGTTCAATAGATCGAGCTGGAAGGGTCTTGTGTGAAACCTCCCATACTGAAGCGCCTCGTAAGAGGCTACCATTTTCCACAGAAGGCGAATGCATAGATGCATCGATATCCGGGTTGGCTTCAGGACATACCGAGCCATCGACTGGATTACCAATGCCTTTTCCAATGGAATGAACACTTTCTGCGACTCTGTGTCCAGTATCATTCCCAGGAATTGAAGCCTCTGTGTTGGCTCTAGGTGAGATTCCGGAAGGTTCAGAATCCACCCGTGATCCCGGAGTAGTCTGGTTGGTAGGGCAATGCTTTTATCAGAAGATCGTCCAGGTACGGAATTATGTTCTCTCCCTGTTTCCGGAGGAGAAACATCATCTCTGCCATCACCTTGGTGAACACCCTTGGTGCCGTGGAGACACAAAATGGCAGGGCCTAGAACTGGTAGGGACAGTCATGCAGTACAAACCGTGGATAAGCCTGATGAGGTGGCCAGATCGGAATGTGAAGGTACGCATACTTGATATCCAGAGACACTAGGAATTCCCCTTCCTCCAGACCTGAGATCACCGTTCTCAGTGACTCCATCTTGAATTTGAACACTCGTAAGTACGGGTTCAATGACTTGAGGTTCAAAATTGGTCTTACCGAACCGTCCGGTTTCGGTACTACAAACCAGTTGGAATAGTACCCCTTGTTTTGCAGATGAGGTGGAACTGGAACAATGACCTGAGTCTGCAACAGTTTCAGAATGGCGTCCTGTAAAGTTATACTTGCCTCCTGTGAAAATGGTAAGCCTGACTTGAAGAATCTGTGAGGTGGGAGCTCCTGGAACTCCAGTCTGTATCCCTGGGCAATACGATTTATGACCCAGGGATCCTGGCACGAACTTGTCCAGATGTAACTGAAGAATTTTAGCCGGGCTCCCACCCACCAGTCTTCCAGGCCTAGCAGTCCACCGTCATGCTGAAGGTTTTGAGGAAGCTGAGCTTAAACTCTGTTCCTGAGTACCGGCAGTTGCTGGTTTTCATGGCTTACCTCTAGCGCCTCTTGTGGCTGTAGAACAGTGGTTCTCAAACTCGGTCCTCAGGACCCCACACGTTATACGTTTTCCATGTCACCCAGCATCTGCACTATATATCACCAACTGTCACATTTTTTAAATCTACAGGTGACCTGCAAAACATGAACCGTGTGGGGTCCTATGGAACGAGTTTGAGAACCTGTGCTGTAGAAGAACCTCTGGTTTTACCCTTGAACTTGGCTGTCCGATAGGACTGCAAATTGCAAGCTGAGTAGGCCTTCCTAGCTGTGGGAGCTGTGGAAGGAAGATATGTAGACTTACCCGTAATAGTTTTGGAGATCCATTTA
Organism: Pseudophryne corroboree; assembly: GCF_028390025.1. Taxonomy (NCBI): domain Eukaryota; kingdom Metazoa; phylum Chordata; class Amphibia; order Anura; family Myobatrachidae; genus Pseudophryne; species Pseudophryne corroboree. Next base: position 843,627,397 of record NC_086449.1, read on the forward strand.
TCCAGTTCATCTCCGAATAAGGCCTCTCCTATAAATGGTAGTCCTTCCATGCCTTTCCTGGAGCCTGCATCAGCAGTCCACTGGCGTAGCCATAAGCCCCTGCGTGCTGACACTGCCATGGCAGTTGTGCGTGCATTAAGCAAGTCTATTTCTTTTATGGCTCCTACCATAACGTTCGCAGAGTCCTGTATATGTTGCAGGAGTAAAACAACATCCACCCTAGATAAGGAATCTAACTCCTCATAGGTTACCTGACCATTTAGCAATGGATTTAGTGATCCACACACATGCTATAGTGGGTCTCTGGGCCACCCCAGCAGCTGTGTACAAGGATTTGAGTGTAGTCTTAATTCTACGATCAGTCGTGTCTTTCAGGGAGGCTGCACCAGGGACAGGCAATACTATTTTCCGTGACAGCCTGGATACTGATGCATCCACTATCGGTGGACATTCCCATTTTTTCCTATCCTCAGGAGGAAAAGGAAAGGATGAGAGTAACCTCTTAGGGATTTGAAATTTCCTATCAGGATTAACCCACAGTTCTTCAAACAGGGCATTTAGATCCTTTGATACAGGAAAAGTGACTGAGAATCTCTTTTTTACATTAAAATAAGATTCCTCACACTCCTCTGACACCTTATCAGGAATATGCAGAACATCTCTGATAGCTTCTATAAGAGCCTCTATTCCCTGTGACAGAGCAGCATTCCCTCCCCCCCACCACCCGCCCCTCTGAATCCACCTCACCCTCCTCCATGTCTGACCCTTCATCATCAGAGTCAGACTGCAGGATATGGGCCAGAGTACATTTCTGCGGACAAATGGTAGGGGTCTGAGACGATTATTTGGGGACTGAGTCTCTGCTCAAACTCATCCACAGATAAAGTATTGCGTCTCTTTCTCATTGCGGGACAATTTAGTAGAAATATTGGAAATCATTTCTTTAATGGAATCCAGCCACACTGGTTCAGTCCCGCTAGCCTGGGAGGGTACACTGCCCTGAGTACCCAGTAGTGAGACCCCTGGGGAAGAGGAACACTCTGCCGTACATGAAACACACTCTTTGCCTGGCATATTGTAATGTGACAGCGCACACACACACACACACACACACACACACACACACACACACACAGACACACACACACACACACACACACACACACACACAGGAAAAAGGTTAAAAACACAATTAACCCTCAAAGAGCCCTTCCAGGGAGACACAGAGTATTATGGAGCCAGCGCCCTTATCGCTAATGCCAAGCTTAGCCGGGTCGTAGACCAAGTACCCAGATTGGGGACTTTGGTGGTCATTCCGAGTTGATCGCTAGCTGCATTCGTTTGCTGTGCAGCGATGACGCAAAAAATGGCACTTCTGCACATGTGTATGCGGCGCAATGCACACGCGAGACTTACTATTACAACGAACGATGTAGTTTCACACAGGGTCTAGCGAATCTTTTCAGTCGCACTGCTGACCGCAGAGTGATTGACATGAAGTGGGCGTTTCTGGGTGTCAACTGACCATTTTCAGGGAGTGTTCGTAAAAATGCAGGCGTGCCAGGAAAAACGCATGTGTGGCTGGAAGAACGCAGGGCGTGTTTGCGACGTCAAAACAGGAACTGAACAGTCTGAAGTGATCGCAAGCGCTGAGTAGGTTTTGAGCTACTCAGAAACTGCACAAAAAAAAACTTTGTAGCCGCTCTACGATCCTTTCATTCGTGCTTCTGCTAAGCTAAGATACACTCCCAGTGGGAAGCGGTATAGCGTTTGCATGGCTGCTAAAAACTGCTAGCGAGCGATCAACTCGGAATGACCACCTTACACAAATAGTTGTCCCCCCCCCCCCACTATGACCCCCTGGTACCGCTGAGGTAATATGGAGTCCCTCTGGAGAAGCTGCGCGTCTCTGTCAGTTAGCGTCTGTGTACACTGCAGAGGGAAAATGGCGCTGGCGAGCTGCTGGATCCACTGATAGTGAAGCCCCACCCCTCAATGACGCGCGGTCTTCCCGCTTTTTTTTATACTGGCTGAGTTAATTTTGTGCTTAAAATGGAGTCAAAATCATTTTAAGTCTGAGTTTGCCAGTCTGGATACGGTGTACAGTGTACTGAGACTCAGTTCGCTCCCATAGAAGATGCGCGACTGCACTGTGTACTGAGTCTGGAGACGCAGTCCGCCTTGGTTAGAAGCCATGCATCTCCATACCCTTGTGCCGCCATAATGGCCGGCGACCCGCTAACTGGGACGATCGCTTAGTACTCACCACTCTTCTGACTCTGTTAGGGGTGGCGGTGTGGTGCGGAAATGTACGCTCGCCGTGGTGGGGCTTGCGAATAGTTCCCTCAGGAGCTAGTGTCCTGTCAGTGGGGAATGGGACCATTAACCCTTCAATAGGTTGGGCCTCCCCCCCTCCCCCCTAAGTCCCACGAAGCAGACAGGCTGGTGCCATCCAGTCCTGCCTGCAAACAACAAACATATAACATAAATGTAGAAAACTCTTCAGGAGCTCTCCTAGCTGTGACCGGCTCCTATGGGAACATTTTCTAAACTGAGTCTGGTAGGAGGGTCATAGAGGGAGGAGCCAGCCCACACTATCAAACTCTTAAAGTGCCCATGGCTCCTAGTGGACCAGTCTATACCCCATGGTACTAATATGGACCCCAGCATCCTCTAGGATGTAAGCGAAAAATCAACTCAGATTATACTTAGATTATATTTACCCCAAAAAAATCCCTTTCTCTTCTATTAACTATAGTCACTAGAATACAGCCTCATATTTTAGACGCAAATATGGATTATTATTCAAAATCTCTCATTGAGTCAGACCATGACATTATAACTAATATAACAATTGGACTATAATGAGATAATTATATACTATGCTTCACTTGATATTAATACAAACTACTACCCAGCTCATCTTATCGAGTCAAGACCATGTTATTAATACTAATAATTAGACTATAACGTAGTATCTGTATATTATACCTCATTTGAGCATATCACATACATGAATGGAATTAATTCATATACACTTTTTCACTCTCATCACGGCACGTATTTTGCACACTTATTTCCACTTTTTATCTATTTTTCACACACGGTATGATCTGTTTACAGTTACACTAGTATATTAAGAATAAGATTAATCTATTATTCACTCCTATTATGTCACTTAGTTTTCGTATTTTAGAGATAATTCTTGTACACTCGTCACTTAGGACACTTATTTGCCTATTTCTTTTTTCACTTTCTATATTATTACACAAGTTTACACCTAACACATATTTTATTACATTATATCTTGACCAAGTGTAGATAGATTTACGGCATACTTGCCTACTCTCCCGGAATGGCCGGGAGGCTCACGAAAATCGGGTGACCCTCCCGGCCCCCCGGAAGAGCAGGCAAGTCTCCCGATTTGAGGGGTCCCCACTGCCCGTCCACCCACTTAGTGTGTAAAGCGGGCGGTCCGGGCAGTCGATGACACGATTCTTGCTGAATTGCGTCATCATAGCCACGCCCCCTGCAGTGTAATGCCGGTGATGGCTTAAAGGAGGCGTCACCGTAACTCCACCCTTGCTCTGCCTCTGGCCCACCCCCTCCTTACGTCACAGCGCTCCCCGTTCCGCCTGTTGAGCCGACCTGGCTGCTCTCTCCCGCAGAGAGCAGCCAGAATGTCGGTAAGTATGATTTATGTATACACTCTGTAGCAATGTTGGACTGGGGTATGAAGGGCCCACCGGGGGAATGCTGCTGTAGGGGCCCATGCTTAGAGGTGTAGCCAGGTTCCAGTGGGGGCGTGGCCAGCCATTAACCATTACATGTTCTGTGCCCCTTGGTAAATATATAATAAACCGTATTCTTGTGAAGTATAATGTAACATATGTATAATACATAAATCCAGTGCACTAGGACAGTCTAGAACATGATCCCTAGAGGAGGAGGGCCCCCAGGCAGTAGGGCCCACCGGTGGTTTCCCGTTCCCCTGTGGGCCACTGTAGTACACCATCCATGAAATTTTATGTATTCAAAATATTCTAAGTACAATGTAAAATACCAATGTTGGACACACATATTAACTTAATATGTTTTTATTATTAGTTTCATGATAAATCAACTGTGAAATAATATCATAAATATAATTTCTAAAATATGACCAGGATGAGGGGATTATTCTGGTTATATATGAATAACAATACTAACAATTATTTAAATCAAACTTTTTAATAATCCAGAATTTGAGATTTAGATGCATTATGTACAGTATTATTTCATATTGTGAGACGCTCTGTATGAAATATGGTAAAATAACTGAACTGGCGCCTGTCTGTAAATCTAACCAGTATGAGCAATATATACTAAACTGATATGTGTAATATGAGAAGGAAGTCTGGTGTAAGAAGCCTCCAATATTCTCCCCATACTTCATACAGGAGATGTATGATTGGCTGAAAGCTCTACATGTCGCGTCTCCTATGTTTAACATGAGAGGAGCGCTATTGGTGGAGGTCACATGGGGGTCTATTTATGAACATTATTTTATTATCACCTGAATGTATTTCATGAAAAACTGCTCCAAACCCTTTAATTCACTTTAATTCACTAGCAACCCACATCACATTCCCCCTATACTTATAATGGGAAATGTGATATGGCCAAATTTACTAAAAAAAAAAATGTGAAAAAATCCGGCAGTGTGCCCTGTGATAATAACGCCGGCTCAGGCTGGTGAGTTCACAGGGCAGCACTGCGATAATGTGGCATTTGCACCTGGCAGAGAGAGATAAGCGGGGACCCGGCAGAGTGATCACCTCTGTGTCTCCGATGGACATAAGCTGATCACAGTGTAAAAAGTAAAAAAAACCAAAAAAAAACAAAAAACCATACTCACCTGTCCAGGGAGCCGGTGTCCGCTGCTCCGGTGAGCGCAGCCGGGCGCCGGGTCCCCCATGTGCTGCAATGTGACCCCGGTGCAGTAAAGTGATACTGCAAAGTGGCAGTGCACTTTACAGCACCGGGGGTCACCACAGCACTCTATCTATCTATCTATCTATCTATCTATCTATCTATCTATCTATCTATCTATCTACCTATCTACCTATCTCATCTCATATCTATCTGATATCTATATATCTATCTATCTCATCTCTATCTATCTATATATCTATTATATATCAAATCTATCCATCTATCTCTCATATCTATCTATCTATCTATCTATCTATCTATCATCTATCTATCTCATCTCTATCTATTATATATCAAATCTATCCATCTATCTCTCATATCTATCTATCTCATCTCATATCTATCTCATATCTATCTATCTATCTATCTATCTATCTATCTATCTCATCTCTATCTCATCTCTATCCATCTATCTATATATCTATTATATATCAAATCTATCCATCTCTTATATCTATCTCTTATATCTATCTATCTATCTATCTATCTATCTAATATCTATCTATATATTGTATATCAAATCTATCTATCATATCTATCATATCTATCTATCTATCTATCTCATATCTATCTATCTATCTCATATCTATCTATCTATCTATCTATCTCATATCTATCTATCTATCTATCTATCTCATATCTATCTATCTATCTATCTCATATCTATCTATCTAATATCTATCTATTATATATCAAATCTATCTATCCATCTATCTCTCTCTCATATCTATCTATCTATTATATATCAAATCTATCTATCCATCTATCTCTCATATCTATCTATCTATCTATCTATCTATCTATCTATCTATCTATCTATCTATCTATCTATTATATATCAAATCTATCTATCCATCTATCAATCTCTCTCTCATATCTATCTATCTATCTATCTCATATCTATCTATCTATCTATCTATCTATCTATCTATCCATCACCAACATTATATGGTTAATAGTAAGATAACCCCCAGCCTAGAGGAGACTTTAATTAATGAGATCCGGTCTCTACAGTAGGTCGACCACTATTGGTCAACAGTAACTAAGTCGACAGGGTCTCTAGGTCGACATGTTCTAGGTCAACAAGTCAAAAGGTCAACATGAGTTTTTTTCATTTTTTGGTGGGGGAACTTTTTCATACTTAACGATCCACGCGGGCTACGATTGGGAATAGTAACCTTGCCCGAAGTATGGCGAGCAAACACGGTGCACTAATTGGGGTTCCCGGTCACTGGTGGTCATTCCGAGTTGTTCGCTCGTTAGCTGCTTTTAGCAGCATTGCACATGCTAGGCCGCCGCCCTCTGGGAGTGTATCTTAGTTTAGCAGAATAGAGAACGAAAGATTAGCAGAATTGCTAATAAATAATTCCCTGCAGTTTCTGAGTAGCTCCAGACCTACTCCTACACTGCGATCAGCTCAGCCCGTTCAGTTCCAGGTTTGACATCACAAACACGCCCTGCGTTCGGCCAGCCACTCCCCTGTTTCCCCAGACACTCCTGCGTTTTTCCGCACACTCCCGGAAAATGCTCAGTTACTTCCCAGAAACATCCACTTCCTGTCAATCACACCACGATCACTCGAGCGTGGAAAAAACGTTGCTCGAGCTTGTGTAAAACTACTAAGTTTTGTGTTAACATACTTAGCACATGCGCATTTTCCACCTAATCGCTCCGTTGCGAAAAACGGCAATGAGCGAACAACTCGGAATGACCACCACTGTATGGAGAAAACTACACCAAAAAAAAAATATATATTAAAAACTCATGTCACCCCTTTGACCTGTCGACCCTATGAACCACACCCTTAATTAATATCCACCCAGCCTGGGGCGCATACAAACGATACATTTTAGTGGTTACATTTGTGTCAACTAAGGTGGTGATTCCGAGTTGATCGCGCGTAGCAACTTTTTGCTGCTCATGCGATCAACTAGACGCCGCCTATGGGGGAGTGTATATCTGTGATCGCTTGTGCAGCCCGGCTATGCTAAAAAAGATTCCTGCAAAACAAGACCAGGGTCAGATCTACTTACCCTGTGCGACGGATCCAGCGGCTTAGGTCCCAGGATTGACGTCAGACATCCGCCCTCCATATGCCTGGACACGCCTGCGTTCGGATCTCCACGCCCGTAAAACGGTGAGTAGACGCCCCGGAACGCCTCCTCGCCATCAATCTTCTTGCAATCACCGCTGTGATCACTTTCAGTGTTGGCGTCATCGTTGCAGCCGCAGTCCTGACCCATTCACACAGCAGCGAAGAACCGCTGCGTGCGAACGGGTTGGAATGACCCCCTAAGTTGTAATAACAACAGTAACACAAGTGTCCCGCTGAATGACTGCATAGACAGCGCTGACTGTTCCCGGCATCCACAGCGTCAGTGTTGTATTATACATGTCATGAACACACAGGGTGGAAGCTGTGACAGTATAGAGTCAGTGTTGTATTATACATGACATGAACACACAGGGTGGAAGCTGTGACAGTATAGAGTCAGTGCTGTATTATACATGACATGAACACACAGGGTGGAAGCTGTGACAGTATAGAGTCAGTGTTGTATTATACATGTCATGAACACACAGGGTGGAAGCTGTGACAGTATAGAGTCAGTGCTGTATTATACATGACATGAACACACAGGGTGGAAGCTGTGACAGTATAGAGCCAGTGTTGTATTATACATGACATGAACACACAGGGTGGAAGCTGTGACAGTATAGAGCCAGTGCTGTATTATACATGACATGAACACACAGGGTGGAAGCTGTGACAGTATAGAGCCAGTGTTGTATTATACATGACATGAACACACAGGGTGGAAGCTGTGACAGTATAGAGTCAGTGTTGTATTATACATGTCATGAACACACAGGGTGGAAGCTGTGACAGTATAGAGTCAGTGTTGTATTATACATGACATGAACACACAGGGTGGAAGCTGTGACAGTATAGCGTCAGTGTTGTATTACACATGACATGAACACACAGGGTGGAAGCTGTGACAGTATAGAGTCAGTGTTGTATTATACATGATATGAACACACAGGGTGAAAGCTGTGACAGTATAGCGTCAGTGCTGTATTATACATGACGTGAACACACAGGGTGGAAGCTGTGACAGTATAGAGTCAGTGCTGTATTATACATGTCATGAACACACAGGGTGGAAGCTGTGACAGTATAGAGTCAGTGTTGTATTATACATGACATGAACACACAGGGTGGAAGCTGTGACAGTATAGAGTCAGTGTTGTATTATACATGTCATGAACACACAGGGTGGAAGCTGTGACAGTATAGAGTCAGTGTTGTATTATACATGTCATGAACACACAGGGTGGAAGCTGTGACAGTATAGCGTCAGTGTTGTATTATACATGTCATGAACACACAGGGTGGAAGCTGTGACAGTATAGAGCCAGTGTTGTATTATACATGTCATGAACACACAGGGTGGAAGCTGTGACAGTATAGAGCCAGTGTTGTATTATACATGTCATGAACACACAGGGTGGAAGCTGTGACAGTATAGCGTCAGTGCTGTATTATACATGACATGAACACACAGGGTGGAAGCTGTGACAGTATAGAGTCAGTGCTGTATTATACATGTCATGAACACACAGGGTGGAAGCTGTGACAGTATAGAGTCAGTGTTGTATTATACATGTCATGAACACACAGGGTGGAAGCTGTGACAGTATAGCGTCAGTGTTGTATTATACATGTCATGAACACACAGGGTGGAAGCTGTGACAGTATAGAGTCAGTGCTGTATTATACATGACATGAACACACAGGGTGGAAGCTGTGACAGTATAGAGCCAGTGCTGAATAATACATGTCATGAACACACAGGGTGGAAGCTGTGACAGTATAGAGTCAGTGCTGTATTATACATGACATGAACACACAGGGTGGAAGCTGTGACAGTATAGAGCCAGTGCTGAATAATACATGTCATGAACACACAGGGTGGAAGCTGTGACAGTATAGAGCCAGTGTTGTATTATACATGTCATGAACACACAGGGTGGAAGCTGTGACAGTATAGCGTCAGTGCTGTATTATACATGACATGAACACACAGGGTGGAAGCTGTGACAGTATAGAGTCAGTGCTGTATTATACATGTCATGAACACACAGGGTGGAAGCTGTGACAGTATAGAGTCAGTGTTGTATTATACATGTCATGAACACACAGGGTGGAAGCTGTGACAGTATAGCGTCAGTGTTGTATTATACATGTCATGAACACACAGGGTGGAAGCTGTGACAGTATAGAGTCAGTGCTGTATTATACATGACATGAACACACAGGGTGGAAGCTGTGACAGTATAGAGCCAGTGCTGAATAATACATGTCATGAACACACAGGGTGGAAGCTGTGACAGTATAGAGTCAGTGCTGTATTATACATGACATGAACACACAGGGTGGAAGCTGTGACAGTATAGAGCCAGTGCTGAATAATACATGTCATGAACACACAGGGTGGAAGCTGTGACAGTATAGAGCCAGTGTTGTATTATACAAGACATGAACACACAGGGTGGAAGCTGTGACAGTATAGAGTCAGTGCTGTATTATACATGTCATGAACACACAGGGTGGAAGCTGTGACAGTATAGAGCCAGTGTTGTATTATACATGTCATGAACACACAGGGTGGAAGCTGTGACAGTATAGAGTCAGTGCTGTATTATACATGACATGAACACACAGGGTGGAAGCTGTGACAGTATAGAGCCAGTGTTGTATTATACATGTCATGAACACACAGGGTGGAAGCTGTGACAGTATAGAGCCAGTGTTGTATTATACATGACATGAACACACAGGGTGGAAGCTGTGACAGTATAGAGTCAGTGTTGTATTATACATGTCATGAACACACAGGGTGGAAGCTGTGACAGTATAGAGTCAGTGTTGTATTATACATGTCATGAACACACAGGGTGGAAGCTGTGACAGTATAGAGCCAGTGTTGTATTATACATGACATGAACACACAGGGTGGAAGCTGTGACAGTATAGAGCCAGTGTTGTATTATACATGACATGAACACACAGGGTGGAAGCTGTGACAGTATAGAGCCAGTGTTGTATTATACATGACATGAACACACAGGGTGGAAGCTGTGATAGTATAGAGTCAGTGTTGTATTATACATGTCATGAACACACAGGGTGGAAGCTGTGACAGTATAGAGCCAGTGCTGTATTATACATGTCATGAACACACAGGGTGGAAGCTGTGACAGTATAGCGTCAGTGTTGTATTATACATGTCATGAACACACAGGGTGGAAGCTGTGACAGTATAGAGCCAGTGCTGTATTATACATGTCATGAACACACAGGGTGGAAGCTGTGACAGTATAGCGTCAGTGTTGTATTATACATGACATGAACACACAGGGTGGAAGCTGTGACAGTATAGAGCCAGTGTTGTATTATACATGTCATGAACACACAGGGTGGAAGCTGTGACAGTATAGAGTCAGTGTTGTATTATACATGTCATGAACACACAGGGTGGAAGCTGTGACAGTATAGAGTCAGTGTTGTATTATACATGTCATGAACACACAGGGTGGAAGCTGTGACAGTATAGAGTCAGTGTTGTATTATACATGATATGAACACACAGGGTGGAAGCTGTGACAGTATAGCGTCAGTGCTGTATTATACATGTCATGAACACACAGGGTGGAAGCTGTGACAGTATAGAGCCAGTGCTGAATAATACATGTCATGAACACACAGGGTGGAAGCTGTGACAGTATAGAGCCAGTGCTGAATAATACATGTCATGAACACACAGGGTGGAAGCTGTGACAGTATAGAGTCAGTGCTGTATTATACATGACATGAACACACAGGGTGGAAGCTGTGACAGTATAGAGCCAGTGCTGTATTATACATGACATGAACACACAGGGTGGAAGCTGTGACAGTATAGAGCCAGTGTTGTATTATACATGTCATGAACACACAGGGTGGAAGCTGTGACAGTATAGCGTCAGTGTTGTATTATACATGTCATGAACACACAGGGTGGAAGCTGTGACAGTATAGAGCCAGTGTTGTATTATACATGACATGAACACACAGGGTGGAAGCTGTGGCAGTATAGAGCCAGTGTTGTATTATACATGTCATGAACACACAGGGTGGAAGCTGTGACAGTATAGAGTCAGTGTTGTATTATACATGTCATGAACAAACAGGGTGGAAGCTGTGACAGTATAGAGCCAGTGTTGTATTATACATGTCATGAACACACAGGGTGGAAGCTGTGACAGTATAGAGTCAGTGCTGTATTATACATGTCATGAACACACAGGGTGGAAGCTGTGACAGTATAGAGCCAGTGTTGTATTATACATGTCATGAACACACAGGGTGGAAGCTGTGACAGTATAGAGTCAGTGCTGTATTATACATGTCATGAACACACAGGGTGGAAGCTGTGACAGTATAGAGCCAGTGTTGTATTATACATGACATGAACACACAGGGTGGAAGCTGTGACAGTATAGAGCCAGTGTTGTATTATACATGTCATGAACACACAGGGTGGAAGCTGTGACAGTATAGAGTCAGTGTTGTATTATACATGACATGAACACACAGGGTGGAAGCTGTGACAGTATAGCGTCAGTGCTGTATTATACATGTCATGAACACACAGGGTGGAAGCTGTGACAGTATAGCGTCAGTGCTGTATTATACATGTCATGAACACACAGGGTGGAAGCTGTGACAGTATAGAGCCAGTGCTGAATAATACATGTCATGAACACACAGGGTGGAAGCTGTGACAGTATAGAGTCAGTGCTGTATTATACATGACATGAACACACAGGGTGGAAGCTGTGACAGTATAGAGCCAGTGCTGTATTATACATGACATGAACACACAGGGTGGAAGCTGTGACAGTATAGAGCCAGTGTTGTATTATACATGTCATGAACACACAGGGTGGAAGCTGTGACAGTATAGCGTCAGTGTTGTATTATACATGTCATGAACACACAGGGTGGAAGCTGTGACAGTATAGAGCCAGTGTTGTATTATACATGACATGAACACACAGGGTGGAAGCTGTGGCAGTATAGAGCCAGTGTTGTATTATACATGTCATGAACACACAGGGTGGAAGCTGTGACAGTATAGAGTCAGTGTTGTATTATACATGTCATGAACACACAGGGTGGAAGCTGTGACAGTATAGAGCCAGTGTTGTATTATACATGTCATGAACACACAGGGTGGAAGCTGTGACAGTATAGAGTCAGTGCTGTATTATACATGTCATGAACACACAGGGTGGAAGCTGTGACAGTATAGAGCCAGTGTTGTATTATACATGTCATGAACACACAGGGTGGAAGCTGTGACAGTATAGAGTCAGTGCTGTATTATACATGTCATGAACACACAGGGTGGAAGCTGTGACAGTATAGAGCCAGTGTTGTATTATACATGACATGACCACACAGGGTGGAAGCTGTGACAGTATAGAGCCAGTGTTGTATTATACATGTCATGAACACACAGGGTGGAAGCTGTGACAGTATAGAGTCAGTGTTGTATTATACATGACATGAACACACAGGGTGGAAGCTGTGACAGTATAGAGTCAGTGTTGCATTATACATGTCATGAACACACAGGGTGGAAGCTGTGACAGTATAGAGTCAGTGTTGTATTATACATGTCATGAACACACAGGGTGGAAGCTGTGACAGTATAGAGCCAGTGTTGTATTATACATGACATGAACACACAGGGTGGAAGCTGTGACAGTATAGAGCCAGTGTTGTATTATACATGACATGAACACACAGGGTGTAAGCTGTGACAGTATAGAGTCAGTGCTGTATTATACATGTCATGAACACACAGGGTGGAAGCTGTGACAGTATAGAGTCAGTGTTGTATTATACAAGACATGAACACACAGGGTGGAAGCTGTGACAGTATAGAGTCAGTGTTGTATTATACATGTCATGAACACACAGGGTGGAAGCTGTGACAGTATAGAGTCAGTGCTGTATTATACATGTCATGAACACACAGGGTGGAAGCTGTGACAGTATAGAGTCAGTGCTGTATTATACATGTCATGAACACACAGGGTGGAAGCTGTGACAGTATAGCGTCAGTGCTGTATTATACATGTCATGAACACACAGGGTGGAAGCTGTGACAGTATAGAGTCAGTGTTGTATTATACATGTCATGAACACACAGGGTGGAAGCTGTGACAGTATAGAGTCAGTGCTGTATTATACATGTCATGAACACACAGGGTGGAAGCTGTGACAGTATAGAGTCAGTGCTGTATTATACATGTCATGAACACACAGGGTGGAAGCTGTGACAGTATAGCGTCAGTGCTGTATTATACATGTCATGAACACACAGGGTGGAAGCTGTGACAGTATAGAGTCAGTGTTGTATTATACATGTCATGAACACACAGGATGGAAGCTGTGACAGTATAGCGTCAGTGCTGTATTATACATGTCATGAACACACAGGGTTGAAGCTGTGACAGTATAGCGTCAGTGCTGTATTATACATGTCATGAACACACAGGGTGGAAGCTGTGACAGTATAGCGTCAGTGCTGTATTATACATGTCATGAACACACAGGTTGGAAGCTGTGACAGTATAGCGTCAGTGCTGTATTATAAATGATATGAACACACAGGGTGGAAGCTGTGACAGTATAGAGCCAGTGCTGTATTATACATGACATGAACACACAGGGTGGAAGCTGTGACAGTATAGAGCCAGTGCTGTATTATACATGTCATGAACACACAGGGTGGAAGCTGTGACAGTATAGAGTCAGTGTTGTATTATACATGTCATGAACACACAGGGTGGAAGCTGTGACAGTATAGAGTCAGTGTTGTATTATACATGTCATGAACACACAGGGTGGAAGCTGTGACAGTATAGAGCCAGTGTTGTATTATACATGACATGAACACACAGGGTGGAAGCTGTGACAGTATAGAGCCAGTGTTGTATTATACATGTCATGAACACACAGGGTGGAAGCTGTGACAGTATAGAGCCAGTGTTGTATTATACATGTCATGAACACACAGGGTGGAAGCTGTGACAGTATAGAGCCAGTGCTGTATTATACATGACATGAACACACAGGGTGGAAGCTGTGACAGTATAGAGTCAGTGTTGTATTATACATGACATGAACACACAGGGTGGAAGCTGTGACAGTATAGAGTCAGTGCTGTATTATACATGACATGAACACACAGGGTGGAAGCTGTGACAGTATAGAGCCAGTGTTGTATTATACATGACATGAACACACAGGGTGGAAGCTGTGACAGTATAGAGTCAGTGTTGTATTATACATGTCATGAACACACAGGGTGGAAGCTGTGACAGTATAGAGTCAGTGTTGTATTATACATGTCATGAACACACAGGGTGGAAGCTGTGACAGTATAGAGTCAGTGCTGTATTATACATGTCATGAACACACAGGGTGGAAGCTGTGACAGTATAGAGTCAGTGTTGTATTATACATGTCATGAACACACAGGGTGGAAGCTGTGACAGTATAGAGTCAGTGCTGTATTATACATGTCATGAACACACAGGGTGGAAGCTGTGACAGTATAGAGTCAGTGTTGTATTATACATGTCATGAACACACAGGGTGGAAGCTGTGACAGTATAGCGTCAGTGCTGTATTATACATGTCATGAACACACAGGGTGGAAGCTGTGACAGTATAGCGTCAGTGCTGTATTATACATGACATGAACACACAGGGTGGAAGCTGTGACAGTATAGCGTCAGTGCTGTATTATACATGTCATGAACACACAGGGTGGAAGCTGTGACAGTATAGCGTCAGTGCTGTATTATACATGACATGAACACACAGGGTGGAAGCTGTGACAGTATAGCGTCAGTGCTGTATTATACATGTCATGAACACACAGGGTGGAAGCTGTGACAGTATAGCGTCAGTGCTGTATTATAAATGATATGAACACACAGGGTGGAAGCTGTGACAGTATAGAGCCAGTGCTGTATTATACATGACATGAACACACAGGGTGGAAGCTGTGACAGTATAGAGCCAGTGCTGTATTATACATGTCATGAACACACAGGGTGGAAGCTGTGACAGTATAGAGTCAGTGTTGTATTATACATGTCATGAACACACAGGGTGGAAGCTGTGACAGTATAGAGCCAGTGTTGTATTATACATGTCATGAACACACAGGGTGGAAGCTGTGACAGTATAGAGCCAGTGCTGTATTATACATGACATGAACACACAGGGTGGAAGCTGTGACAGTATAGAGTCAGTGTTGTATTATACATGACATGAACACACAGGGTGGAAGCTGTGACAGTATAGAGCCAGTGTTGTATTATACATGACATGAACACACAGGGTGGAAGCTGTGACAGTATAGAGTCAGTGTTGTATTATACATGTCATGAACACACAGGGTGGAAGCTGTGACAGTATAGAGTCAGTGTTGTATTATACATGTCATGAACACACAGGGTGGAAGCTGTGACAGTATAGAGTCAGTGTTGTATTATACATGTCATGAACACACAGGGTGGAAGCTGTGACAGTATAGAGTCAGTGTTGTATTATACATGTCATGAACACACAGGGTGGAAGCTGTGACAGTATAGAGTCAGTGCTGTATTATACATGTCATGAACACACAGGGTGGAAGCTGTGACAGTATAGAGTCAGTGTTGTATTATACATGTCATGAACACACAGGGTGGAAGCTGTGACAGTATAGCGTCAGTGCTGTATTATACATGTCATGAACACACAGGGTGGAAGCTGTGACAGTATAGCGTCAGTGCTGTATTATACATGACATGAACACACAGGGTGGAAGCTGTGACAGTATAGCGTCAGTGCTGTATTATACATGTCATGAACACACAGGGTGGAAGCTGTGACAGTATAGCGTCAGTGCTGTATTATACATGACATGAACACACAGGGTGGAAGCTGTGACAGTATAGCGTCAGTGCTGTATTATACATGTCATGAACACACAGGGTGGAAGCTGTGACAGTATAGCGTCAGTGCTGTATTATACATGACATGAACACACAGGGTGGAAGCTGTGACAGTATAGCGTCAGTGCTGTATTATACATGTCATGAACACACAGGGTGGAAGCTGTGACAGTATAGAGCCAGTGTTGTATTATACATGACATGAACACACAGGGTGGA
The DNA here is from genome assembly GCF_028390025.1 of Pseudophryne corroboree. Lineage (NCBI taxonomy): Eukaryota > Metazoa > Chordata > Amphibia > Anura > Myobatrachidae > Pseudophryne > Pseudophryne corroboree. The sequence continues at coordinate 843,643,660 of NC_086449.1, forward strand.
AGCTGTGACAGTATAGAGTCAGTGCTGTATTATACATGTCATGAACACACAGGGTGGAAGCTGTGACAGTATAGAGCCAGTGCTGAATTATACATGACATGAACACACAGGGTGGAAGCTGTGACAGTATAGAGTCAGTGCTGTATTATACATGTCATGAACACACAGGGTGGAAGCTGTGACAGTATAGAGCCAGTGCTGTATTATACATGTCATGAACACACAGGGTGGAAGCTGTGACAGTATAGAGCCAGTGTTGTATTATACATAACATGAACACACAGGGTGGAAGCTGTGACAGTATAGCGTCAGTGCTGTATTATACATGTCATGAACACACAGGGTGGAAGCTGTGACAGTATAGCGTCAGTGCTGTATTATACATGACATGAACACACAGGGTGGAAGCTGTGACAGTATAGAGTCAGTGTTGTATTATACATGTCATGAACACACAGGGTGGAAGCTGTGACAGTATAGAGTCAGTGTTGTATTATACATGTCATGAACACACAGGGTGGAAGCTGTGACAGTATAGAGCCAGTGTTGTATTATACATGTCATGAACACACAGGGTGGAAGCTGTGACAGTATAGAGCCAGTGTTGTATTATACATGTCATGAACACACAGGGTGGAAGCTGTGACAGTATAGAGTCAGTGCTGTATTATACATGACATGAACACACAGGGTGGAAGCTGTGACAGTATAGAGTCAGTGCTGTATTATACATGACATGAACACACAGGGTGGAAGCTGTGACAGTATAGAGTCAGTGTTGCATTATACATGTCATGAACACACAGGGTGGAAGCTGTGACAGTATAGAGTCAGTGTTGTATTATACATGTCATGAACACACAGGGTGGAAGCTGTGACAGTATAGAGCCAGTGTTGTATTATACATGACATGAACACACAGGGTGGAAGCTGTGACAGTATAGAGTCAGTGCTGTATTATACATGTCATGAACACACAGGGTGGAAGCTGTGACAGTATAGAGTCAGTGTTGTATTATACATGACATGAACACACAGGGTGGAAGCTGTGACAGTATAGAGTCAGTGTTGTATTATACATGTCATGAACACACAGGGTGGAAGCTGTGACAGTATAGAGCCAGTGTTGTATTATACATGACATGAACACACAGGGTGGAAGCTGTGACAGTATAGCGTCAGTGCTGTATTATACATGACATGAACACACAGGGTGGAAGCTGTGACAGTATAGAGCCAGTGTTGTATTATACATGTCATGAACACACAGGGTGGAAGCTGTGACAGTATAGAGCCAGTGTTGTATTATACATGACATGAACACACAGGGTGGAAGCTGTGACAGTATAGCGTCAGTGCTGTATTATACATGACATGAACACACAGGGTGGAAGCTGTGACAGTATAGAGTCAGTGTTGTATTATACATGTCATGAACACACAGGGTGGAAGCTGTGACAGTATAGAGCCAGTGTTGTATTATACATGTCATGAACACACAGGGTGGAAGCTGTGACAGTATAGAGCCAGTGTTGTATTATACATGACATGAACACACAGGGTGGAAGCTGTGACAGTATAGCGTCAGTGCTGTATTATACATGACATGAACACACAGGGTGGAAGCTGTGACAGTATAGAGTCAGTGTTGTATTATACATGACATGAACACACAGGGTGGAAGCTGTGACAGTATAGAGCCAGTGTTGTATTACACATGACATGAACACACAGGGTGGAAGCTGTGACAGTATAGAGCCAGTGTTGTATTACACATGACATGAACACACAGGGTGGAAGCTGTGACAGTATAGAGCCAGTGCTGAATAAAGCAATAGAATAGATTAATTATAACACTATGGGAACTATATCATGTAATATAATATCCAACATAAGACGCTGGTTCCATTCATTCCACTACTAGTCAGGATGAGGTATATACTGACTTTCAGGAGACCGGACCTCGGAAAAGATCATTTCTATAATATAATAAAGTGTACGCAGGGCCGGAGCTTCCACTAGGCAGCTTTAGGCAGCTGCCTAGGGGCGCCAGGACCTGAGGGGGCGGCCTGCTACAGCTGCCTAAAAAAGGTAGCATAGTCCTACCTTTCACAGCCACTGCAATCCCCCAGAATGCGTATCTTATAGTAGCCGTGACTGCTAAGCTCCCGTATTGCAGCCTCCAGCTCCACCTCCACCCGGCACAGGCAGTAACTGTGACAGCTCCTGGAGTCCTGGCTGGGGGTGACATGGAGCACTGCTCTTCATTCCAGGCTCTTTCACAGACTACTCAGTTCCAACTCTGCACTGCAGCCAGCAGGTAAGGTGGCTGCACAGTGCATTCTCTGCATTGATTAAGAAAGAGGGCGAGAGCAGCGGTGTGGTGAGGGGGTGGGGGGAGGAGATAAGGAGCAGCCATGCACACAGTCTGGGGGGGTGAGCAGCAGCATACACGCAGATTTTGGGGGGGGATAGAACAGCAGACATTTAACAGAGTAGGGGTGAGGGGGTGAGCAGCATGCCTTTCATCTGAAGGGTGGGTAAAGGGAAGGGGCAGAAGGCAGAAGTTTTGCCTAGGGTGCCGAGATACCTTGCACCGGCCCTGAGTGTATGCTCTCTTTAGCTGGCATATAGGACACACTATAACCTAGGGCCTAATTCACACCTGATTGCTCGCTGGTTTTTTTTGCAGTCCAGCATTCGCATAGTCGCCGCCTATAGAGTAGTGTATTTTCGCTTTGCATGTGTGTGAGCGCATGTGTAGCCGAGCGGTACAAAAAGAGTTTCGCAGTTTCTGCGCAGCCCAGGACTTACTCAGCCGCTGCGATCACTTCAGCCTGTCCGGTCCCGGAATTGACGTCAGACACCCGCCCTGCAAACGCGTGGACACGCCTGCATTTCCCCAACCACTCCCAGAAAACGGTCAGTTGCCACCCAGAAACGCCTTCTTCCTGTCAATCTCCTTGCGATCAGCCGTGCGAATGGATTCTTCGCACAAACCCATCGCAGCGATCCGCTTTGTACCTGTGCAATACGTCTACGCATTGCGGTGCATACGCATACCGGTATCAGTCCTTCCCCCGGTGTACAGCCGTGCGTCTGTGACTGTGTGCTACTGCCGGTGTCAGCCCTTCCCCCGGTGTACAGCCGTGCGTCTGTGACTGTGTGCTAATGCCGGTATCAGCCCTTCCCCCGGTGTACAGCCGTGCGTCTGTGACTGTGTGCTAATGCCGGTGTCAGCCCTTCCCCCGGTGTACAGCCGTGCGTCTGTGACTGTGTGCTAATGCCGGTGTCAGCCCTTCCCCGGTGTACAGCCGTGCGTCTGTGGCTGTGTGGTAATGCCGATATCAGCCCTTCCCCCGGTGTACAGCCGTGCGTCTGTGGCTGTGTGGTAATGCCGGTATCAGCCCTTCCCCCGGTGTACAGACGCGCGTCTGTGGCTGTGTGGTAATGCCGGTATCAGCCCTTCCCCCGGTGTACAGCCGTGCGTCTGTGACTGTGTGCTAATGCCGGTGTCAGCCCTTCCCCACCGGTGTACAGCCGTGCGTCTGTGACTGTGTGCTAATGCCGGTATCAGCCCTTCCCCCCGTGTACAGCCGTGCGTCTGTGAGTGTGTGCTAATGCCGGTATCAGCCCTTCCCCCGGTGTACAGCCATGCATCTGTTACTGTGTGCTAATGCCGGTATCAGCCCTTCCCCCGGTGTACAGCCGTGCGTCTGTGGCTGTGTGGTAATGCCGGTATCAGCCCTTCCCCCGGTGTACAGCCGTGCGTCTGTGGCTGTGTGGTAATGCCGGTATCAGCCCTTCCCCCGGTGTACAGACGCGCGTCTGTGGCTGTGTGGTAATGCCGGTATCAGCCCTTCCCCCGGCCAGCACTAGCTGTGGTATAATAGGGCAGCACAGAATGGTTTGCAGACACTGGTGTAATATAAAACACATAAACCCCCGTCTTCAGTGTCACCCATCAATGCTTTCCTTGCCGCAGCACTTCTGGCACGCTACTTGTGCCACGCCTTATGTTACCACATGAAAATAAATCTGGAATCCTACGCTGTAAAACACCAGTGAAACAGAAGAAAAAATAAGATTTTACTTACCGGTAAATCTATTTCTCGTAGTCCGTAGTGGATGCTGGGGACTCCGTAAGGACCATGGGGAATAGACGGGCTCCGCAGGAGACAGGGCACTTTAAGAAAGAATTAGGACTACTGGTGTGCACTGGCTCCTCCCTCTATGCCCCTCCTCCAGACCTCAGTTAGAGAAACTGTGCCCGGAAGAGATGACATTACAAGGAAAGGATTTTGGAATCCAGGGCAAGACTCATACCAGTCACACCAATCACACCGTATCACTTGTGATAACCATACCCAGTTAACAGTATGAACAACAACAGAGCATCAGATCAACCCTGATGCAACCAACACAAACCTTATTTAAGCAATAACTATATACAAGTATTGCAGAAGAAGTCCGCACTTGGGACGGGCTCCCAGCATCCACTACGGACTACGAGAAATAGAATTACCGGTGAGTAAATTCTTATTTTCTATGACGTCCTAGTGGATGCTGGGGACTCCGTAAGGACCATGGGGATTATCAAACTTGTAGAACTTTGCAAACGTGTTTGAACCTGACCAAGTAGCAGCTCGGCAAAGCTGTAAAGCCGAGACCCCTCGGGCAGCCGCCCAAGAAGAGCCCACCTTCCTTGTGGAATGGGCTTTTACTGATTTTGGAAGCAGCAATCCAGCAGCAGAATGAGCCTGCTGAATCGTGTTACAGATCCAGCTAGCAATAGTTTGCTTTGAAGCAGGAGCACCCAGCTTGTTGGATGCATACAGGATAAACAGCGACTCAGTTTTCCTGACTCTAGCCGTTCTGGCTACATAAACCTTCAAAGCTCTGACCACATCTAGTAACTCAGAATCCTCCAAGTCACGAGTAGCCACAGGCACCACAATAGGTTGGTTCATATGAAAAGATGACACCACTTTTGGCAGAAATTGAGGACGGGTCCGCAATTCTGCTTTGTCCATATGGAAAACCAGATAGGGGCTTTTATGTGACAAAGCCGCTAATTCTGACACATGCCTAGCTGAAGCCAAGGCTAATAGCATGACCACCTTCCACGTGAGAAATTTTAACTCCACGGTTTTAAGTGGCTCAAACCAGTGTGACTTCAGGAAACTCAACACCACGTTAAGATCCCAAGGTGCCACTGGAGGCACAAAAGGGGGCTGAATATGCAGCACTCCCTTTACAAACGTCTGGACTTCAGGAAGAGAAGCCAGTTCCTTTTGAAAGAAAATGGATAGAGCCGAAATCTGAACCTTAATGGAACCCAATTTCAGGCCCAAAGTCACTCCTGACTGTAGGAAGTGAAGGAAACGGCCCAGCTGGAATTCCTCCGTAGGGGCATTCCTGGCCTCACACCAAGCAACATATTTTCGCCATATACGGTGATAATGTGTAGCCGTCAGGTCCTTCCTAGCCTTTATCAGCGTAGGAATAACCTCATCCGAATGCCTTTTTCTGCTAGGATCCGGCGTTCAACCGCCATGCATTCAAACGCAGCCGCGGTAAGTCTTGGAACAGACAGGGCCCTTGTTGCAACAGGTCCTGTCTGAGAGGCAGAGGCCATGGGTCCCCTGTGAGCATCTCTTGCAGATCTGGATACCAAGTCCTTCTTGGCCAATCCGGAACAATGAGTATTTTTCTCACTCCTCTTTTTCTTATGATTCTCAGCACCTTTGGTATGAGAGGAAGAGGAGGAAATACATAAACCGACTGGAACACCCACGGTGTCACTAGTGCGTCTACAGCTATCGCCTGAGGGTCTCTTGACCTGGCGCAATATCTCTGTAGCTTTTTGTTGAGGCGGGATGCCATCATGTCCACCTGTAGCAGTTCCCACCGCCTTGCAATCTGCGTGAAGACTTCTTGATGAAGTCCCCACTCTCCCGGGTGGAGGTCGTGCCTGCTGAGGAAGTCTGCTTCCCAGTTGTCCACTCCTGGAATGAACACTGCTGACAGTGCTCTTACGTGATTCTCCGCCCAGCGAAGAATTCTGGTGGCTTCCGCCATCGCCACCCTGCTCCTTGTGCCGCCTTGGCGGTTTACATGAGCCACTGCGGTGATGTTGTCTGACTGAATCAGCACTGATTGGTCGCGAAGCAGGGTCTCCGCTTGACTTAGGGCGTTGTATATGGCCCTTAGTTCCAAGATATTGATGTGAAGGCAAGTCTCCTGACTTGACCACAGACCTTGGAAATTTCTTCCCTGTGTGACTGCCCCCCACCCTCGGAGGCTTGCATCCGTGGTCACCAGGACCCAGTCCTGAATGACGAATCTGCGGCCCTCTAGAAGGTGAGCACTCTGCAGCCACCACAGGAGAGACACCCTGGCCCTGGGGGATAGGGTGATCAGCCGATGCATCTGTAGATGTGATCCGGACCACTTGTCCAACAGATTCCATTGAAAGGTCCTCGCATGGAACCTGCCGAAGGGAATGGCCTCGTATGATGCCACCATCTTTCCCAGGACTCGCGTGCAGTGATGCACCGACACCTGTTTTGGTTTTAATAGGTCTCTGACCAGTGTCATGAGCTCCTGAGCCTTCTCCATCGGGAGATAGATCCTCTTCTGGTCTGTGTCCAGAATCATGCCCAGGAAGGGCAAACGAGTCGTAGGAATCAACTGCGACTTTGGAATATTTAGAATCCAGCCGTGCTGTTGTAACACTTCCCGAGAGCGTGCTACGCTGATCAGCAACTGCTCTCTGGACCTCGCCTTTATGAGAAGATCGTCCAAGTATGGGATAATTGTGACCCCTTGCTTTCGCAGGAGCACCATCATTTCCGCCATTACCTTGGTAAATATTCTCGGTGCCGTGGAGAGACCAAACGGCAATGTCTGGAATTGGTAATGACAATCCTGTACCACAAATCTGAGGTACGCCTGATGAGGTGGATAAATGGGGACATGAAGGTACGCATCCTTTATGTCCAGAGACACCATAAAATCCCCCGCTTCCAGGCTTGCGATGACCGCTCTGAGCGATTCCATCTTGAACTTGAACCTTTTCAGGTATATGTTCAGGGATTTTAAATTCAATATGGGTCTGACCGAAACCGTCCGGTTTCGGTACCACAAACATGGTCGAATAATAACCCTTTCCTTGTTGAAGGAGGGGAACCTTGACCACCACCTGCTGAAGATACAATTTGTGAATTGCAGCTAACACTGTTTCCCTCTCTAAGGGGGAAGCTGGCAGGGCCGATTTGAGGTATCGGTGAGGGGGCATCTCTTTGAATTCCAGCTTGTATCCCTGAGACACAATCTCTGTCGCCCAGGGATCCACCTGGGAGTGAACCCACTTGTGGCTGAAATTCCGGAGACGCGCCCCCACCGGGCCTAGCTCCGCCTGTGGAGCCCCAGCGTCATGCGGTGGATTTAGTGGAAGCCGGGGAGGACTTCTGTTCCTGGGAACTAGCTGTGTTGTGCAGCTTCTTTCCTCTGCCACTGCCTCTGGCAAGAAAGGACGCACCTCGGACTTTCTTGCCTTTTTGTGATCGAAAGGACTGCATTTAGTAATACGGTGCTTTCTTAGGTTGTGAGGAAACATATGGCAAAAAATTTGACTTTCCAGCAGTAGCTGTGGAGACCAGGTACGAGAGACCTTCCAGAAAACAACTCCTCACCCTTGTAAGGTAAAACCTCCATGTGCCTTTTTGAGTCGGCATCGCCTGTCCATTGCCGAGTCCACAGGACCCTTCTGGCAGAAATCGACATTGCATTTATTCTAGAGCCCAGCAGGCTAATGTCTCTTTGAGCATCTCTCATATATAGGACAGCGTATTTTATATGCCCCAGGGTCATTAATATAGTATCCTTGTCCAAGGTATCAAGTTCCTCAGAGAAGGTATCCGTCCATGCTGCTACAGCACTACACACCCAGGCCGACGCAATTGCCGGCCTTAGCAAGGTACCTGAATGTATATAAATGGACTTCAGGGTACCCTCTTGCTTTCTATCCGCAGCATCTTTTAGGGTGGCCGTATCCTGTGACGGCAGGGCTACCCTTTTGGATAAGCGTGTGAGAGCTTTGTCCACCCTAGGGGAGGATTCCCAGCGTAACCTGTCCGTTGGCGGGAAAGGATACGCCATAAGCATCCGTTTGGAAATCTGCAATTTTTTATCTGGAGATTCCCAAGCCTTTTCACATAACTCATTTAGCTCATGTGAAGGGGGAAAGGTCACCACCTGCCTTTTTTCCCCATACATATGAACCCTCTTGTCAGGGACTGGGGTTTCCTCTGTGGGTATCCGGACTCCAGGTCGACAGCACGATTTTTTTCTTTTTTAGAACCTTTTCATACTTAACAAACCACATGGACTACGATTGGAACGGTAAAGTGTGCCAAGCGAAGGCACCATGCCCGAAGCATGGCGAGCGAGGGGACGCGGTGCACTAATTGGGGTTCCCGGTCACTCTACGAAGAAAACCACCAAAAATACATAAAAAACTCATGTCGACCTTTTTCCATGTCGACCTTGTTCCTGCCGACCTTTTACCCATGTCGACCTTTTGTCCATGTTGACCTAAGGTGCGTCGACAAATTGGCGTCGACCTAAGGTGTGTCGACCTTTGTGCTGTCGACCCTCAGTCCCAGACCCCCTCTGTGATGTGCAACACATCCTTTATTGCTATAATCATATAACGGATGGCTTTAGCCAATTTAGGCTGTAACTTTGCATCATCGCCATCGACACTGGAGTCAGAATCCGTGTCGATATCTGTGTCAACAATTTGGGATAGTGGGCGCTTCTGAGACCATGACGGCCTCTGCGACATAGGATCAGGCATGGGCCGAGACCCTGACTGTCCTGAGGTTTCAGCTTTATCCAACCTTTTATGCAAAGAATTAACATTATCATTTAAAACCTTCCACATATCCAATCAGGTGTCGGCGCCGTCGGCGGCGACCCCACATTCATTTGCTCCCGCTCTGCTTCCACATAGCCTTCCTCGTCAGACATGTCGACACAAGCGTACCGACACACCACACACACACAGGGGATGCTCTTTTTGAAGACCGTTCCCCCACAAGGCCCTTTGGAGAGACAGAGAGAGAGTATACCAGCACACACCCCGGCGCTATATGTCCCAGGAATCGCACAGTAACTTAGTGTTAACCCAGTAGCTACTGTATATTATGTTTTTGCGCCTAATTTATGTGCCCCCCCCCCCCTCTCTTTTTACCCTCTTCTACCGTGATTCTGCAGGGGAGAGCCTGGGGAGCTTCCTCTCAGCGGAGCAGTGGAGAGTAAATGGCGCTGGTGAGTGCTGAGGAAGAAGCCCCGCCCCCTCAGCGGCAGGCTTCTGTCCCGCGATTTTGTGTAAAATAATGGCGGGGGCTCATGCATATATACAGTGCCCAACTGTATATATGCCCACTTTGCCAAGAGGTCTCTAATTGCTGCCCAGGGCCCCCCCCCCCCCTTGCGCCCTGCACCCTACAGTAACCGGAGTGTGTGGGTTTAATGTGGGAGCAAAGGCGCACAGCTGCAGTGCTGTGCGCTACCTCAGTGAAGACAGGAGTCTTCTGCCGCCGCTTTTGAAGTCTTCTTGCTTCTCACGCCGGCTTCTTGCTTCTGGCTCTGCGAGGGGGACGGCGGCGCGGCTCCGGGATCGGACGACCAAGGGTGCGTTCCTGTGTTCGATCCCTCTGGAGCTAATGGTGTCCAGTAGCCTAAGAAGCAGGACCTAGCTTCAGAGAGTAGGGCTGCTTCTCTCCCCTCAGTCCCACGATGCAGAGAGTCTGTTGCCAGCAGATCTCTCTGAAAATAAAAAAACCTAACAAAATACTTTCTTATTAGCAAGCTCAGGAGAGCTCACTAAAGTGCACCCAGCTCTGTCCGGGCACAGATTCTAACTGAGGTCTGGAGGAGGGACATAGAGGGAGGAGCCAGAGCACACCAGAATCTAAAGTCTTTCTTAAAGTGCCCATGTCTCCTGCGGAGCCCGTCTATTCCCCAAGGTCCTTACGGAGTCCCCAGCATCCATTAGGACGTTCGAGAAATCCCAGTTTGTACGCGAGCCCTGAGGGAGCTTTTGGAGAGCAGGGCCTGGTAGTGGCCACCAACCTCTGGTAACTGTTTCCATCCACTGATCACTCTCAGAAGGAACACTGAATGAGTTGCAATAACAGTAAGATGATGAATCACGGTGGCACTTACACGGTAATATGTTTGTATAGCGGTTCTTGCATCGGTTTGCTGGAAGGTCTGCTGCAGAGTGAGGTATATCAAGACCAATCATTTTCAATTCCTTGAGAAGACGTGATTTGTTGTCAGTGTGGAGATAGAGAACAGAAATTAGAGAAAAAGACTTAGAATCCATAATGAAATACAGGGGTGACAATGATAGTGGCTGTGACTGTGTGGTAATGCCGGTATCAGCCCTTCCCCCGGTGTACAGCCGTGCGTCTGTGACTGTGTGGTAATGCCGGTATCAGCTCTTCCCCCGGTGTACAGCCGTGCGTCTGTGACTGTGTGCTACTGCCGGTGTCAGCCCTTCCCCCGGTGTACAGCCGTGCGTCTGTGACTGTGTGCTACTGACGGTATCAGCCCTTCCCCCGGTGTACAGCCGTGCGTCTGTGACTGTGTGATAATGCCGGTATCAGCCCTTCCCCCGGTGTACAGCCGTGTGTCTGTGACTGTGTGCTAATGCCGGTATCAGGCCTTCCCCCGGTGTACAGCCGTGCGTCTGTGACTGTGTGCTACTGCCGGTATCAGCCCTTCCCCCGGTATACAGCCGTGCGTCTGTGACTGTGTGCTAATGCCGGTGTCAGCCCTTCCCCCGGTGTACAGCCGTGCGTCTGTGACTGTGTGCTAATGCCGGTGTCAGCCCTTCCCCCGGTGTACAGCCGTGCGTCTGTGACTGTGTGCTACTGCCGGTATCAGCCCTTCCCCCGATGTACAGCCGTGCGTCTGTGACTGTGTGCTACTGCCGGTATCAGCTCTTCCCCCGGTGTACAGCCGTGCGTCTGTGACTGTGTGATAATGCCGGTATCAGCCCTTCCCCCGGTGTACAGCCGTGTGTCTGTGACTGTGTGCTAATGCCGGTATCAGCCCTTCCCCCGGTGTACAGCCGTGCGTCTGTGACTGTGTGCTACTGCCGGTATCAGCCCTTCCCCCGGTGTACAGCCGTGCGTCTGTGACTGTGTGCTACTACCGGTATCAGCCCTTCCCCCGGTGTACAGCCGTGCGTCTGTGACTGTGTGGTAATGCCGGTATCAGCTCTTCCCCCGGTGTACAGCCGTGCGTCTGTGACTGTGTGGTAATGCCGGTATCAGATCTTCCCCCGGTGTACAGCCGTGCGTCTGTGACTGTGTGGTAATGCCGGTATCAGCTCTTCCCCCGGTGTACAGCCGTGCGTCTGTGACTGTGTGCTACTGCCGGTGTCAGCTCTTCCCCCGGTGTACAGCCGTGCGTCTGTGACTGTGTGCTACTGCCGGTATCAGCCCTTCCCCCGGTGTACAGCCGTGCGTCTGTGACTGTGTGGTAATGCCGGTATCAGCTCTTCCCCCGGTGTACAGCCGTGCGTCTGTGACTGTGTGCTACTGCCGGTATCAGCCCTTCCCCCGATGTACAGCCGTGCGTCTGTGACTGTGTGCTAATGCCGGTATCAGCCCTTCCCCCGGTGTACAGCCGTGCGTCTGTGACTGTGTGCTACTGCCGGTATCAGCCCTTCCCCCGGTATACAGCCGTGCGTCTGTGACTGTGTGCTAATGCCGGTGTCAGCCCTTCCCCCGGTGTACAGCCGTGCGTCTGTGACTGTGTGGTAATGCCGGTATCAGCTCTTCCCCCGGTGTACAGCCGTGCGTCTGTGACTGTGTGCTACTGCCGGTGTCAGCCCTTCCCCCGGTGTACAGCCGTGCGTCTGTGACTGTGTGCTACTGCCGGTATCAGCCCTTCCCCCGGTGTACAGCCGTGCGTCTGTGACTGTGTGATAATGCCGGTATCAGCCCTTCCCCCGGTGTACAGCCGTGTGTCTGTGACTGTGTGCTAATGCCGGTATCAGCCCTTCCCCCGGTGTACAGCCGTGCGTCTGTGACTGTGTGCTACTGCCGGTATCAGCCCTTCCCCCGGTGTACAGCCGTGCGTCTGTGACTGTGTGCTAATGCCGGTGTCAGCCCTTCCCCCGGTGTACAGCCGTGAGTCTGTGACTGTGTGCTAATGCCGGTGTCAGCCCTTCCCCCGGTGTACAGCCGTGCGTCTGTGACTGTGTGCTACTGCCGGTATCAGCCCTTCCCCCGATGTACAGCCGTGCGTCTGTGACTGTGTGCTAATGCCGGTATCAGCCCTTCCCCCGGTGTACAGCCGTGCGTCTGTGACTGTGTGCTACTGCCGGTATCAGCCCTTCCCCCGGTGTACAGCCGTGCGTCTGTGACTGTGTGCTACTGCCGGTATCAGCTCTTCCCCCGGTGTACAGCCGTGCGTCTGTGACTGTGTGATAATGCCGGTATCAGCCCTTCCCCCGGTGTACAGCCGTGTGTCTGTGACTGTGTGCTAATGCCGGTATCAGCCCTTCCCCCGGTGTACAGCCGTGCGTCTGTGACTGTGTGCTACTGCCGGTATCAGCCCTTCCCCCGGTGTACAGCCGTGCGTCTGTGACTGTGTGCTACTGCCGGTATCAGCCCTTCCCCCGGTGTACAGCCGTGCGTCTGTGACTGTGTGGTAATGCCGGTATCAGCTCTTCCCCCGGTGTACAGCCGTGCGTCTGTGACTGTGTGGTAATGCCGGTATCAGCTCTTCCCCCGGTGTACAGCCGTGCGTCTGTGACTGTGTGCTACTGCCGGTGTCAGCCCTTCCCCCGGTGTACAGTGTGCGTCTGTGACTGTGTGCTACTGCCGGTATCAGCCCTTCCCCCGGTGTACAGGCGTGCGTCTGTGACTGTGTGATAATGCCGGTATCAGCCCTTCCCCCGGTGTACAGCCGTGTTTCTGTGACTGTGTGCTAATACCGGTATCAGCCCTTCCCCCGGTGTACAGCCGTGCGTCTGTGACTGTGTGCTACTGCCGGTATCAGCCCTTCCCCCGGTATACAGCCGTGCGTCTGTGACTGTGTGCTGTTGCCGGTATCAGCCCTTCCCCCGGTGTACAGCCGTGCGTCTGTGACTGTGTGCTACTGCCGGTATCAGCTCTTCCCCCGGTGTACAGCCGTGCGTCTGTGACTGTGTGCTACTGCCGGTATCAGCCCTTCCCCCGGTGTACAGCCGTGCGTCTGTGACTGTGTGCTACTGCCGGTATCAGCCCTTCCCCCGGTGTACAGCCGTGCGTCTGTAACTGTGTGCTACTGCCGGTATCAGCCCTTCCCCCGGTGTACAGCCGTGCGTCTGTGACTGTGTGCTACTGCCGGTATCAGCCCTTCCCCCGGTGTACAGCCGTGCGTCTGTGACTGTGTGCTAATGCCGGTGTAAGCCCTTCCCCCGGTGTACAGCCGTGCGTCTGTGACTGTGTGCTAATGCCGGTGTCAGCCCTTCCCCCGGTGTACAGCCGTGCGTCTGTGACTGTGTGGTAATGCCGGTGTCAGCCCTTCCCCCGGTGTACAGCCGTGCGTCTGTGATTGTGTGCTAATGCCGGTGTCAGCCCTTTCCCCGGTGTACAGCCGTGCGTCTGTGACTGTGTGCTAATGCCGGTATCAGCCCTTCCCCCGGTGTAAAGCCGTGCGTCTGTGACTGTGTGCTACTGCCGGTATCAGCTCTTCCCCCGGTGTACAGCCGTGCGTCTGTGACTGTGTGATAATGCCGGTATCAGCCCTTCCCCCGGTGTACAGCCGTGTGTCTGTGACTGTGTGCTAATGCCGGTATCAGCCCTTCCCCCGGTGTACAGCCGTGCGTCTGTGACTGTGTGCTACTGCCGGTATCAGCCCTTCCCCCGGTGTACAGCCGTGCGTCTGTGACTGTGTGCTACTGCCGGTATCAGCCCTTCCCCCGGTGTACAGCCGTGCGTCTGTGACTGTGTGGTAATGCCGGTATCAGCTCTTCCCCCGGTGTACAGCCGTGCGTCTGTGACTGTGTGGTAATGCCGGTGTCAGCCCTTCCCCCGGTGTACAGTGTGCGTCTGTGACTGTGTGCTACTGCCGGTATCAGCCCTTCCCCCGGTGTACAGGCGTGCGTCTGTGACTGTGTGATAATGCCGGTATCAGCCCTTCCCCCGGTGTACAGCCGTGTTTCTGTGACTGTGTGCTAATACCGGTATCAGCCCTTCCCCCGGTGTACAGCCGTGCGTCTGTGACTGTGTGCTACTGCCGGTATCAGCCCTTCCCCCGGTATACAGCCGTGCGTCTGTGACTGTGTGCTGTTGCCGGTATCAGCCCTTCCCCCGGTGTACAGCCGTGCGTCTGTGACTGTGTGCTACTGCCGGTATCAGCTCTTCCCCCGGTGTACAGCCGTGCGTCTGTGACTGTGTGCTACTGCCGGTGTCAGCCCTTCCCCCGGTGTACAGCCGTGCGTCTGTGACTGTGTGCTACTGCCGGTATCAGCCCTTCCCCCGGTGTACAGCCGTGCGTCTGTGACTGTGTGCTACTGCCGGTATCAGCCCTTCCCCCGGTGTACAGCCGTGCGTCTGTAACTGTGTGCTACTGCCGGTATCAGCCCTTCCCCCGGTGTACAGCCGTGCGTCTGTGACTGTGTGCTACTGCCGGTATCAGCCCTTCCCCCGGTGTACAGCCGTGCGTCTGTGACTGTGTGCTAATGCCGGTGTAAGCCCTTCCCCCGGTGTACAGCCGTGCGTCTGTGACTGTGTGGTAATGCCGGTGTCAGCCCTTCCCCCGGTGTACAGCCGTGCGTCTGTGACTGTGTGGTAATGCCGGTGTCAGCCCTTCCCCCGGTGTACAGCCGTGCGTCTGTGATTGTGTGCTAATGCCGGTGTCAGCCCTTTCCCCGGTGTACAGCCGTGCGTCTGTGACTGTGTGCTAATGCCGGTATCAGCCCTTCCCCCGGTGTAAAGCCGTGCGTCTGTGACTGTGTGCTAATGCCGGTGTCAGCCCTTTCCCCGGTGTACAGCCGTGCGTCTGTGACTGTGTGCTACTGCCGGTGTCAGCCCTTCCCCCGGTGTACAGCCGTGCGTCTGTGACTGTGTGATACTGCCGGTGTCAGCCCTTCCCCCGGTGTACAGCCGTGCGTCTGTGACTGTGTGCTACTGCCGGTGTCAGCCCTTCCCCCGGTGTACAGCCGTGCGTCTGTGACTGTGTGATACTGCCGGTGTCAGCCCTTCCCCCGGTGTACAGCCGTGCGTCTGTGACTGTGTGCTAATGCCGGTATCAGCCCTTCCCCCGGTGTACAGCCATGCGTCTGTGAATCTTCCTCCACCGCAACTGCTCTTGACTCATAACATTTACCTCTCCCTCAAAGACATAGCATTGAGATGGGGCTGGAGCTGGTAAAGCATACCGAGGGAGCAGTACCAGGTGGGCTTAGTACATACCGAGGGAGCAGTACCAGGTGGGCTTAGTACATACCGAGAGAGCAGTACCAGGTGGGCTTAGTACATACCGAGAGAGCAGTACCAGGTGGGCTTAGTACATACCGAGGGAGCAGTACCAGGTGGGCTTAGTACATACCGAGGGAGCAGTACCAGGTGGGCTTAGTACATACCGAGGGAGCAGTACCAGGTGGGCTTAGTACATACTGAGGGAGCAGTACCAGGTGGGCTTAGTACATACCGAGGGAGCAGTACCAGGTGGGCTTAGTACATACCGAGGGAGCAGTACCAGGTGGGCTTAGTACATACCAAGGGAGCAGTACCAGGTGGGCTTAGTACATACCGAGGGAGCAGTACCAGGTGGGCTTAGTACATACCGAGGGAGCAGTACCAGGTGGGCTTAGTACATACCGAGGGAGCAGTACCAGGTGGGCTTAGTGCATACCGAGGGAGCAGTACCAGGTGGGCTTAGTGCATACCGAGGGAGCAGTACCAGGTGGGCTTAGTGCATACCGAGGGAGCAGTACCAGGTGGGCTTAGTACATACCGAGGGAGCAGTACCAGGTGGGCTTAGTGCATACCGAGAGAGCAGTACCAGGTGGGCTTAGTGCATACCGAGAGAGCAGTACCAGGTGGGCTTAGTACATACCGAGGGAGCAGTACCAGGTGGGCTTAGTACATACCGAGGGAGCAGTACCAGGTGGGCTTAGTACATACCGAGGGAGCAGTACCAGGTGGGCTTAGTACATACCGAGGGAGCAGTACCAGGTGGGCTTAGTACATACCGAGGGAGCAGTACCAGGTGGGCTTAGTGCATACCAAGGGAGCAGTACCAGGTGGGCTTAGTGCATACCGAGAGAGCAGTACCAGGTGGGCTTAGTGCATACCGAGGGAGCAGTACCAGGTGGGCTTAGTACATACCGAGAGAGCAGTACCAGGTGGGCTTAGTACATACCGAGGGAGCAGTACCAGGTGGGCTTAGTACATACAGAGGGAGCAGTACCAGGTGGGCTTAGTACATACCGAGGGAGCAGTACCAGGTGGGCTTAGTGCATACCGAGGGAGCAGTACCAGGTGGGCTTAGTGCATACCGAGGGAGCAGTACCAGGTGGGCTTAGTGCATACCGAGAGAGCAGTACCAGGTGGGCTTAGTGCATACCGAGGGAGCAGTACCAGGTGGGCTTAGTACATACCGAGAGAGCAGTACCAGGTGGGCTTAGTACATACCGAGGGAGCAGTACCAGGTGGGCTTAGTACATACCGAGGGAGCAGTACCAGGTGGGCTTAGTACATACAGAGGGAGCAGTACCAGGTGGGCTTAGTACATACCGAGGGAGCAGTACCAGGTGGGCTTAGTGCATACCGAGAGAGCAGTACCAGGTGGGCTTAGTGCATACCGAGAGAGCAGTACCAGGTGGGCTTAGTGCATACCGAGGGAGCAGTACCAGGTAGGCTTAGTGCATACCGAGGGAGCAGTACCAGGTGGGCTTAGTACATACCGATAGAGCAGTACCAGGTGGGCTTAGTACATACCAATAGAGCAGTACCAGGTGGGCTTAGTACATACCGAGAGAGCAGTACCAGGTGGGCTTAGTACATACCGAGGGAGCAGTACCAGGTGGGCTTAGTACATACCGAGGGAGCAGTACCAGGTGGGCTTAGTACATACCGAGGGAGCAGTATCAGGTGGGCTTAGTACATACCGAGGGAGCAGTATCAGGTGGGCTTAGTACATACCGAGGGAGCAGTACCAGGTGGGCTTAGTACATACCGAGGGAGCAGTACCAGGTGGGCTTAGTACATACCGAGGGAGCAGTACCAGGTGGGCTTAGTACATACCGAGGGAGCAGTACCAGGTGGGCTTAGTACATACCGAGGGAGCAGTACCAGGTGGGCTTAGTACATACCGAGGGAGCAGTACCAGGTGGGCTTAGTACATACCGAGGGAGCAGTACCAGGTGGGCTTAGTGCATACCGAGGGAGCAGTACCAGGTGGGCTTAGTGCATACCGAGGGAGCAGTACCAGGTGGGCTTAGTGCATACCGAGGGAGCAGTACCAGGTGGGCTTAGTGCATACCGAGGGAGCAGTACCAGGTGGGCTTAGTACATACCGAGAGAGCAGTACCAGGTGGGCTTAGTACATACCGAGGGAGCAGTACCAGGTGGGCTTAGTACATACCGAGGGAGCAGTACCAGGTGGGCTTAGTGCATACCGAGGGAGCAGTACCAGGTGGGCTTAGTGCATACCGAGAGATCAGTACCAGGTGGGCTTAGTGCATACCGAGGGAGCAGTACCAGGTGGGCTTAGTACATACCGAGAGAGCAGTACCAGGTGGGCTTAGTACATACCGAGGGAGCAGTACCAGGTGGGCTTAGTACATACCGAGGGAGCAGTACCAGGTGGGCTTAGTACATACAGAGGGAGCAGTACCAGGTGGGCTTAGTACATACCGAGGGAGCAGTACCAGGTGGGCTTAGTGCATACCGAGAGAGCAGTACCAGGTGGGCTTAGTGCATACCGAGAGAGCAGTACCAGGTGGGCTTAGTGCATACCGAGGGAGCAGTACCAGGTAGGCTTAGTGCATACCGAGGGAGCAGTACCAGGTGGGCTTAGTACATACCGATAGAGCAGTACCAGGTGGGCTTAGTACATACCAATAGAGCAGTACCAGGTGGGCTTAGTACATACCGAGAGAGCAGTACCAGGTGGGCTTAGTACATACCGAGGGAGCAGTACCAGGTGGGCTTAGTACATACCGAGGGAGCAGTACCAGGTGGGCTTAGTACATACCGAGGGAGCAGTACCAGGTGGGCTTAGTACATACCGAGGGAGCAGTACCAGGTGGGCTTAGTACATACCGAGGGAGCAGTACCAGGTGGGCTTAGTACATACCGAGGGAGCAGTACCAGGTGGGCTTAGTACATACCGAGGGAGCAGTACCAGGTGGGCTTAGTACATACCGAGGGAGCAGTACCAGGTGGGCTTAGTACATACCGAGGGAGCAGTACCAGGTGGGCTTAGTGCATACCGAGGGAGCAGTACCAGGTGGGCTTAGTGCATACCGAGGGAGCAGTACCAGGTGGGCTTAGTGCATACCGAGAGAGCAGTACCAGGTGGGCTTAGTGCATACCGAGAGAGCAGTACCAGGTGGGCTTAGTGCATACCGAGGGAGCAGTACCAGGTGGGCTTAGTGCATACCGAGGGAGCAGTACCAGGTGGGCTTAGTACATACCGAGGGAGCAGTACCAGGTGGGCTTAGTACATACCGAGAGAGCAGTACCAGGTGGGCTTAGTACATACCGAGGGAGCAGTACCAGGTGGGCTTAGTGCATACCGAGAGAGCAGTACCAGGTGGGCTTAGTGCATACCGAGAGAGCAGTACCAGGTGGGCTTAGTGCATACCGAGGGAGCAGTGCCAGGTAGGCTTAGTGCATACCGAGGGAGCAGTACCAGGTAGGCTTAGTGCATACCGAGGGAGCAGTACCAGGTGGGCTTAGTACATGCCGAGAGAGCAGTACCAGGTGGGCTTAGTACATACCGAGGGAGCAGTACCAGGTGGGCTTAGTACATACCGAGGGAGCAGTACCAGGTGGGCTTAGTACATACCGAGGGAGCAGTACCAGGTGGGCTTAGTACATACCGAGGGAGCAGTACCAGGTGGGCTTAGGACATACCGAGGGAGCAGTACCAGGTGGGCTTAGTACATACCGAGGGAGCAGTACCAGGTGGGCTTAGTACATACCGAGGGAGCAGTACCAGGTGGGCTTAGTACATACAGAGGGAGCAGTACCAGGTGGGCTTAGTACATGCCGAGAGAGCAGTACCAGGTGGGCTTAGTACATACCGAGGGAGCAGTACCAGGTGGGCTTAGTGCATACCGAGAGAGCAGTACCAGGTGGGCTTAGTACATACCGAGGGAGCAGTACCAGGTGGGCTTAGTACATACCGAGGGAGCAGTACCAGGTGGGCTTAGTACATACCGAGAGAGCAGTACCAGGTGGGCTTAGTACATACCGAGGGAGCAGTAACAGGTGGGCTTAGTACATACCGAGGGAGCAGTACCAGGTGGGCTTAGTACATACCGAGGGAGCAGTACCAGGTGGGCTTAGTGCATACCGAGAGAGCAGTACCAGGTGGGCTTAGTACATACCGAGAGAGCAGTACCAGGTGGGCTTAGTACATACCGAGGGAGCAGTACCAGGTGGGCTTAGTACATACCGAGAGAGCAGTACCAGGTGGGCTTAGTACATACCGAGGGAGCAGTAACAGGTGGGCTTAGTACATACCGAGGGAGCAGTACCAGGTGGGCTTAGTACATACCGAGGGAGCAGTACAAGGTGGGCTCAGTACATACCGAGGGAGCAGTACCAGGTGGGCTTAGTACGTGTCCTGAGAGTAAGGGGACACCGGGGCTGTCTGTATTACACGTGTCCTGAGAGAGAGAGGACACCGGGACTGTCTGTATTACACGTGTCCTGAGAGTGAGGGGACTCCGGGACTGTCTGTATTACACGTGTCCTGAGAGTGAGGGGACTCCGGGACTGTATGTATTATACGTGTCCTGAGAGTGAGGGGACTCCGGGACTGTCTGTATTACACGTGTCATGAGAGTGAGGGGACACCTGGACTGTCTGTATTACACGTGTCCTGAGAGTGAGGAGACACCGGGACTGTCTGTATTACACGTGTCCTGAGAGTGAGGAGACACCGGGACTGTCTGTATTACACGTGTCCTGAGAGTGAGGAGACACCGGGACTGTCTGTATTACACGTGTCCTGAGAGTGAGGGGACACCGGGGCTGTCTGTATTACACGTGCCCTGAGAGTGAGGGGACACCGGGACTGTCTGTATTACACGTGTCCTGAGAGTGAGGGGACACCGGGACTGTCTATATTACACGTGTCCTGAGAGTGAGGGGACACCGGGACTGTCTGTATTACACGTGTCCTGAGAGTGAGGGGACACCGGGACTGTCTGTATTACATGTGCCCTGAGAGAGAGGGGACCCTAGGACTGTCTGTATTACATGTGTCCTGAGAGTGAGGAGACACCGGGACTGTCTGTATTACACGTGTCCTGAGAGTGAGGAGACACCGGGACTGTCTGTATTACATGTGTCCTGAGAGTGTCCTGAGAGTGAGGGGACACCGGGACAGTCTGTATTACACGTGTCCTGAGAGTGAGGGGACACCGGGACTGTCTGTATTACACGTGTCCTGAGAGTGAGGGGGACACCGGGACTGTCTGTATTACACGTGTCCTGAGAGTGAGGGGACACTGGGACTGTCTGTATTACACGTGTCCTGAGAGTGAGGGGACCCTAGGACTGTCTATATTACATGTGTCCTGAGAGTGAGGAGACACCGGGACTGTCTGTATTACACGTGTCCTGAGAGTGAGGGGACCCTAGGACTGTCTATATTACATGTGTCCTGAGAGTGAGGAGACACCGGGACTGTCTGTATTACACGTATCCTGAGAGTGAGGGGACACTGGGACTGTCTGTATTACACGTGTCCTGAGAGAGAGGGGACCCTAGGACTGTCTGTACTACACGTGTCCTGAGAGTGAGGGGACCCTAGGACTGTCTGCATTACATGTATCCTGAGAGTGAGGGGACACTGGGACTGTCTGTATTACACGTGTCCTGAGAGTGAGGGGACCCTAGGACTGTCTATATTACATGTGTCCTGAGAGTGAGGAGACACCGGGACTGTCTGTATAACACGTGTCCTGAGAGTGAGGAGACACCGGGACTGTCTGTATTACATGTGTCCTGAGAGTGAGGGGACACCGGGACTGTCTGTATTACACGTGTCCTGAGAGTGAGGGGACCCTAGGACTGTCTGTATTACACGTATCCTGAGAGTGAGGGGACACTGGGACTGTCTGTACTACACGTGTCCTGAGAGTGAGGGGACCCTAGGACTGTCTGTATTACACGTGTCCTGAGAGTGAGGGGACACTGGGACTGTCTGTACTACACGTGTCCTGAGAGTGAGGGGACACTGGGACTGTCTGTACTACACGTGTCCTGAGAGTGAGGGGACCCTAGGACTGTCTGTATTACACGTGTCCTGAGAGTGAGGGGACACTGGGACTGTCTGTATTACACGTGTCCTGAGAGTGAGGGGACACTGGGACTGTCTGTACTACACGTGTCCTGAGAGTGAGGGGACCCTAGGACTGTCTGTATTACACGTATCCTGAGAGTGAGGGGACACCGGGACTGTCTGTATTACACGTGTCCTGAGAGTGAGGAGACACCGGGACTGTCTGTTTTACACGTGTCCTGAGAGTGAGGGGACCCTAGGATTGCCTTTGTACATGTAGAATATTGTTGAGTAAAGTTTTATTTTACAGTAGGCGAAGGTCACCTAATAAAGTGCAACGTGTCCAGTTGATGGACACTATGAGATCTAATATCTGCTGGGGAAGGAAAACTCTGCAGGAATAAAATATAAAAATGGACATCCACAATCTGAGCTGTATAAACAATACGTTATTTGGTATAAATAATATTTTCATAAATTCTGTGATAAGTTACACAATAGCTTTCTGACTTACAGCTGATGAGGTTCTGGGAACCATCTGACTTACCTCAAACTGTAAAGAGAACTTGTAGTCGGAATCTTTTGCCATCTCCATAATGTAAGAATCAAAGTCATCTAACTGTACTGGGCTTTCAGAAGAAGAGAGAGGAGAGAATGTGAAGCAGCGCACGGCATGTGGGAATTATTACACGTCTCATGCTCATGTACTATTAACATAAGTGTCAGTAACTATATTTTATACCGGGACCAATAATTCACAGCGCTGTACACAGAGACCACATCTTAGAGGGATGAAATGAATAAATAGTAAATACTGTGGTATTGGCTCTGCTGCATGTATGGTGGCACGGGCCGGTACTGCGCACCGGTAAGAAACTGTTAGCTGGTACGCGGTACCGCCGGCCTGACCACCTTGCTTGCAGCAGATGTGTGTGAGGGGAGGAGAGCGCAGCGCGCGCCTCTCCTGCCCCTATGCCCGGTCTCCAGTGGCAGCGTGTATCTCAAATCAGGTGCCGGTTTGTTCATGTAGCCTGATTTGAGCTGCACGCCAACGCCGGAGACCAGACATAGGGGCAGGAGAGGTGCGTGCTGCACTCTCCTCTCCTCATACACAGCAGCGGCAGCAGAGGTAGCAATCAGATCTCTGCGGTAGGAAGCACAGTCCTCCATTCAGAATGCAACATAGCTTAATACTCTGAGAATACAACATGGCTTCATCCACCGAGAATGTAACATAGCTATACAGTACGTCCTGAGAATACAACATGGCTTTATCCACCGAGAATGTAACATAGCTATACAGTACGCCCTGAGAATACAACATGGCTTTATCCACCGAGAATGTAACATAGCTATACAGTACGCCCTGCGAATACAACATAGCTTCCTCTACTGAGAATGTAACATAGCTATACAGTACGCCCTGAGAATACAACATAGCTTCCTCCACTGAGAATGTAACATAGCTATACAGTACGCCCTGAGAATACAACATAGCTTCCTCCACTGAGAGAATGTAACATAGCTATACAGTACGCCCAGAGAATACAACATAGCTTCCTCCACTGAGAATGCAACATAGCTATACAGTACGCCCTGAGAATGCAACATGGCTTCCTCCACCGAGAATGTAACATAGCTATACAGTACGCCCTGAGAATACAACATAGCTTCCTCCACTGAGAATGTAACATAGCTATACAGTACGCCCTGAGAATACAACATGGCTTCATCCACCGAGAATGTAACATAGCTATACAGTACGTCCTGAGAATACAACATGGCTTTATCCACCGAGAATGTAACATAGCTATACAGTACGCCCTGAGAATACAACATGGCTTCATCCACCGAGAATGTAACATAGCTATACAGTACGTCCTGAGAATACAACATGGCTTTATCCACCGAGAATGTAACATAGCTATACAGTACGCCCTGAGAATACAACATGGCTTCCTCCACCGAGAATGTAACATAGCTATACAGTACGCCCTGAGAATACAACATGGCTTCATCCACCGAGAATGTAACATAGCTATACAGTACGCCCTGAGAATACAACATGGCTTCATCCACCGAGAATGTAACATAGCTATACAGTACGCCCTGAGAATACAACATGGCTTCATCCACAGAGAATGTAACATAGCTATACAGTACGCCCTGAGAATACAACATGGCTTCCTCCACTGAGAATGTAACATAGTTATACAGTACGCCCTGAGAATACAACATGGCTTCCTCCACTGAGAATGTAACATAGCTATACAGTACACCCTGAGAATACAACATGGCTTCATCCACCGAGAATGTAACATAGCTATACAGTACGCCCTGAGAATACAACATGGCTTCCTCCACTGAGAATGTAACATAGCTATACAGTACGCCCTGAGAATGCAACATGGCTTCCTCTACTGAGAATGTAACATAGCTATACAGTACGCCCTGAGAATACAACATGGCTTCCTCTACTGAGAATGTAACATAGCTATACAGTACGCCCTGAGAATACAACATGGCTTCATCCACTGAGAATGTAACATAGCTATACAGTACGCCCTGAGAATACAACATGGCTTCCTCCACTGAGAATGTAACATAGCTATACAGTACGCCCTGAGAATACAACATGGCTTCCTCTACTGAGAATGTATCATAGCTATACAGTACGCCCTGAGAATACAACATGGCTTCCTCCACTGAGAATGTAACATAGCTATACAGTACGCCCTGAGAATACAACATGGCTTCATCCACCGAGAATGTAACATAGCTATACAGTACGCCCTGAGAATACAACATGGCTTCCTCCACTGAGAATGTAACATAGCTATACAGTACGCCCTGAGAATGCAACATGGCTTCCTCCACTGAGAATGTAACATAGCTATACAGTACCCCCTGAGAATGCAACATGGCTTCCTCCACTGAGAATGTAACATAGCTATACAGTACGCCCTGAGAATGCAACATGGTTTCCTCCACTGAGAATGTAACATAGCTATACAGTACGCCCTGAGAATACAACATGGTTTCCTCCACTGAGAATGTAACATAGCTATACAGTACGCCCTGAGAATACAACATGGCTTCCTCCACTGAGAATGTAACATAGCTATACAGTACGCCCTGAGAATACAACATGGCTTCCTCCACTGAGAATGTAACATAGCTATACAGTACGCCCTGAGAATACAACATGGCTTCCTCCACTGAGAATGTAACATAGCTATACAGTACGCCCTGAGAATACAACATGGCTTCCTCCACCGAGAATGTAACATAGCTATACAGTACGCCCTGAGAATACAACATAGCTTCATCCACCGAGAATGTAACATAGCTATACAGTACGCCCTGAGAATACAACATGGCTTCATCCACCGAGAATGTAACATAGCTATACAGTACGCCCTGAGAATACAACATGGCTTCATCCACCGAGAATGTAACATAGCTATACAGTACGCCCTGAGAATACAACATGGCTTCATCCACCGAGAATGTAACATAGCTATACAGTACGCCCTGAGAATACAACATGGCTTCATCCACCGAGAATGTAACATAGCTATACAGTACGCCCTGAGAATATAACATGGCTTCATCCACCGAGAATGTAACATA
Organism: Pseudophryne corroboree; assembly: GCF_028390025.1. Taxonomy (NCBI): domain Eukaryota; kingdom Metazoa; phylum Chordata; class Amphibia; order Anura; family Myobatrachidae; genus Pseudophryne; species Pseudophryne corroboree. Next base: position 843,668,833 of record NC_086449.1, read on the forward strand.
GCTATACAGTACGCCTTGAGAATACAACATGGCTTCCTCCACCGAGAATGTAACATAGTTATACAGTACGCCCTGAGAATACAACATGGCTTCATCCACCGAGAATGTAACATAGCTATACAGTACGCCCTGAGAATACAACATGGCTTCCTCCACCGAGAATGTAACATAGCTATACAGTACGCCCTGAGAATACAACATGGCTTCATCCACCGAGAATGTAACATAGCTATACAGTACGCCCTGAGAATACAACATGGCTTCATCCACCGAGAATGTAACATAGCTATACAGTACGCCCTGAGAATACAACATGGCTTCATCCACCGAGAATGTAACATAGCTATACAGTACGCCCTGAGAATACAACATGGCTTCCTCCACTGAGAATGTAACATAGCTATACAGTACGCCCTGAGAATACAACATGGCTTCATCCACCGAGAATGTAACATAGCTATACAGTACGTCCTGAGAATACAACATGGCTTTATCCACCGAGAATGTAACATAGCTATACAGTACGCCCTGAGAATACAACATGGCTTCATCCACCGAGAATGTAACATAGCTATACAGTACGTCCTGAGAATACAACATGGCTTTATCCACCGAGAATGTAACATAGCTATACAGTACGCCCTGAGAATACAACATGGCTTCCTCCACCGAGAATGTAACATAGCTATACAGTACGCCCTGAGAATACAACATGGCTTCATCCACCGAGAATGTAACATAGCTATACAGTACGCCCTGAGAATACAACATGGCTTCATCCACCGAGAATGTAACATAGCTATACAGTACGCCCTGAGAATACAACATGGCTTCATCCACAGAGAATGTAACATAGCTATACAGTACGCCCTGAGAATACAACATGGCTTCCTCCACTGAGAATGTAACATAGTTATACAGTACGCCCTGAGAATACAACATGGCTTCCTCCACTGAGAATGTAACATAGCCATACAGTACGCCCTGAGAATACAACATGGCTTCCTCCACTGAGAATGTAACATAGCTATACAGTACGCCCTGAGAATACAACATGGCTTCATCCACCGAGAATGTAACATAGCTATACAGTACGCCCTGAGAATACAACATGGCTTCCTCCACTGAGAATGTAACATAGCTATACAGTACGCCCTGAGAATACAACATGGCTTCCTCCACTGAGAATGTAACATAGCTATACAGTACACCCTGAGAATACAACATGGCTTCCTCCACTGAGAATGTAACATAGCTATACAGTACGCCCTGAGAATGCAACATGGCTTCCTCTACTGAGAATGTATCATAGCTATACAGTACTCCCTGAGAATGCAACATGGCTTCCTCCACCGAGAATGTAACATAGCTATACAGTACGCCCTGAGAATACAACATGGCTTCCTCCACTGAGAATGTAACATAGCTATACAGTACGCCCTGAGAATGCAACATGGCTTCCTCTACTGAGAATGTAACATAGCTATACAGTACGCCCTGAGAATACAACATGGCTTCCTCCACTGAGAATGTAACATAGCTATACAGTACGCCCTGAGAATACAACATGGCTTCATCCACTGAGAATGTAACATAGCTATACAGTACGCCCTGAGAATACAACATGGCTTCCTCCACTGAGAATGTAACATAGCTATACAGTACGCCCTGAGAATACAACATGGCTTCCTCTACTGAGAATGTATCATAGCTATACAGTACTCCCTGAGAATGCAACATGGCTTCCTCCACTGAGAATGTAACATAGCTATACAGTACGCCCTGAGAATACAACATGGCTTCCTCCACTGAGAATGTAACATAGCTATACAGTACGCCCTGAGAATGCAACATGGCTTCCTCTACTGAGAATGTATCATAGCTATACAGTATGCCCTGAGAATACAACATGTCTTCCTCCACTGAGAATGTAACATAGCTATACAGTACGCCCTGAGAATACAACATGGCTTCTTCCACTGAGAATGTAACATAGCTATACAGTACGCCCTGAGAATGCAACATGCTTCTTCCGCTAAGAATGAAACATGTCTTCATGAACTGAGAATGCAAAGTGTCTTTATTCCCTTAGAATGCAACAGTGCTTCATCTACCGAGAATGCAACATGGCTTCTTCCGTTACGAATGCAATGTGCCTTCCTCCACTGATAGTACAACGTGGATTCATCCACTTAGAATGTGATGTTGTTTCATACTCAAAGGAACTGCAATGTGGCTTCAGTCCATGAGCATGCGGTATAAGTCTGTCCCGTGGTTGTGCCGTGTGGCTTCAGTGCATGAGCATGCGGTATATGCCTGTCCCGTGGTTGTGCCATGTGGCTTCAGTCCATGAGCATGCGGTATATGCCTGTCCCGTGGTTGTGCAATGTGGCTTCAGTCCATGAGCATGCGGTATAAGCCTGTCCCGTGGTTGTGCAATGTGCCTTCAGTCCATGAGCATGCGGTATAAGCCTGTCCCGTGGTTGTGCAATGTGCCTTCAGTCCATGAGCATGCGGTATAAGCCTGTCCCGTGGTTGTGCAATGTGGCTTCAGTCCATGAGCATGCGGTATATGCCTGTCCCGTGGTTGTGCAATGTGCCTTCAGTCCATGAGCATGTGGTATAAGCCTGTCTCGTGGTTGTGCAATGTGCCTTCAGTCCATGAGCATGCGGTATAAGCCTGTCCCGTGGTTGTGCAATGTGGCTTCAGTCCATGAGCATGCGGTATAAGCCTGTCCCGTGGTTGTGCAATGTGGCTTCAGTCCATGAGCATGCGGTATAAGCCTGTCCCGTGGTTGTGCAATGTGGCTTCAGTCCATGAGCATGCGGTATATGCCTGCCCCGTGGTTGTGCAATGTGGCTTCAGTCCATGAGCATGCGGTATATGCCTGTCCCGTGGTTGTGCAATGTGTCTTCAGTCCATGAGCATGCGGTATAAGCCTGTCCCGTGGTTGTGCAATGTGGCTTCAGTCCATGAGCATGTGGTATATGCCTGTCACGTGGTTGTGCAATGTGGATTCAGTCCATGAGCATGCGGTATAAGTCTGTCCCGTGGTTATGCCATGTGGCTTCAGTGCATGAGCATGCGGTATAAGCCTGTCCCGTGGTTGTGCAATGTGGCTTCAGTCCATGAGCATGCGGTATAAGCCTGTCCCGTGGTTGTGCAATGTGGCTTCAGTCCATGAGCATGCGGTATAAGCCTGTCCCGTGGTTGTGCAATGTGGCTTCAGTGCATGAGCATGCGGTATAAGCCTGTCCCGTGGTTGTGCAATGTGGCTTCAGTCCTTGAGCATGCGGTATATGCCTGTCACGTGGTTGTGCCATGTGGATTCAGTCCATGAGCATGCGGTATAAGTCTGTCCCGTGGTTGTGCCATGTGGCTTCAGTGCATGAGCATGCGGTATAAGCCTGTCCCGTGGTTCTGCAATGTGGCTTCAGTCCATGAGCATGCGGTATAAGCCTGTCCCGTGGTTGTGCAATGTGGCTTCAGTGCATGAGCATGCGGTATAAGCCTGTCCCGTGGTTGTGCAATGTGGCTTCAGTCCATGAGCATGCGGTATAAGCCTGTCCCGTGGTTGTGCAATGTGGCTTCTATCCATGAGCATGCGGTATAAACCTGTCCCGTGGTTGTACCATGTGGCTTCAGTCCATGAGCATGCGGTATATGCCTGTCACGTGGTTGTGCAATGTGGCTTCAGTCCATGAGCATGCGGTATAAGCCTGTCCTGTGGTTGTGCAATGTGGCTTCAGTCCATGAGCATGCGGTATAAGCCTGTCCCATGGTTGTGCAATGTGGCTTTAGTCCATGTGCATGCGGTATAAGCCTGTCCCGTGGTTGTGCAATGTGGCTTCAGTCCATGAGTATGCGGTATAAGCCTGTCCCGTGGTTGTGCAATGTGGCTTCAGTCCATGAGCATGCGGTATAAGCCTGTCCCGTGGTTGTGCAATGTGGCTTCAGTCCATGAGCATGCGGTATAAGCCTGTCCTGTGGTTGTGCCATGTGGCTTCAGTCCATGAGCATGCGGTATATGCCTGTCCCGTGGTTGTGCCATGTGGCTTCAGTCCATGAGCATGCGGTATAAGCCTGTCCCATGGTTGTGCAATGTGGCTTCAGTCCATGAGCATGCAGTATAAGCCTTCCCGTGGTTGTGCAATGTGGCTTCAGTCCATGAGCATGCGGTATAAGCCTGTCCCGTGGTTGTGCAATGTGGCTTCAGTCCATGAGCATGCGGTATAAGCCTGTCCCGTGGTTGTGCAATGTGGCTTCAGTCCATGAGCATGCGGTATAAGAATTCTAACTAATATTTACATTTGCTCTTCGTTATTTATTAATAATTCTGCTATTTGTATTGGTAGATACTGATAAGTAAAACTTATGTGTAGGAAATATGTGATTTTGTCCAGGCTCAGTTGTATACAGTTGTGTAGCAAATGTTAGAAAAAGAAGCTGCATGTAACTGCATATGTTCAACCATCTGTACAGCATGAACAAGGGTACTAATGCAGTGGCGTAACTAGGGCCCCGCAGCCACTGCCATCGCTTGGAGGCGTAGGGCTTCGGGGGCACAGTGTCCCTCCTGGGTCTCCGGCGGCAGCGCCGTATCTATTAAATGAAGTGACGGTTCGGGAGCTCTGATTGGCTCATGAACCGGCACTTCATTTGCCAGACACACCGCTGGAGACACAGGAGGGATACACAGGAGAGGCGCGCACTATGCCCTCCATGTCCTTCCCAAAACGCACAGCAGCGGGGGAGCCCGGCCGGGTGGGGGGGGGGGGGTGTACCTGGCACTGGGGGGGCATATTTGGCACTGGAGGGGGGGGCATATTTGGCATTGGGGGGTATATCTGTACCCAGCACTGGGGAGGCATGTTTGGCACTGGGGGGGGGGCATATTTGGCACTGGGGGGTATATTTGTACCTGGCACTGGGGGGTATGTTTGGCACTGGGGGTATATGTGTACCTGGCACTGGGGGGGGGGCATATTTGGCACTGGGGGGCATGTTTGGCACTGGGGATATATGTGTAACTGGCACTGGGGGGGGCATATTTGGCACTGTGGGGCATGTTTGGCACTGGGGTTATATGTGTAACTGGCACTGAGGGGGTATATGTGGCACTGGGAGCACAGCCCTAGCAACAAGTATTACCCCCTGCATACAAGTACAGAGGCGCGCAGAATCATCGATTTACTAGTGGCAATTATGGGGGGTGGGGCGCCAAAGAATGTTTTGGCTTGGGGGAGAAAAATTTCTAGTTATGCCACTGTGTATACAAGAAAGCAGAGAGATGTGGGTGACAATGCTAGTAGTACAATGCGGGTGACAATGCTAGTAGTACAATGTGGGTGACAATGCTAGTAGTACAATGCGGGTGACAATGCTAGTAGTACAATGTGGGGGACAATGCTGGTAGTACAATGTGGGTGACAATGCTGGTAGTACAATGCGGGTGACAATGCTGGTAGTACAATGTGGGTGACAATGCTAGTAGTACAATGTGGGTGACAATGGCAGTAGTACAATGCGGGTGACAATGGCAGTAGTACAATGCGGGTGACAATGGCAGTAGTACAATGCGGGTGACAATGGCAGTAGTACAATGCGGGTGACAATGCTAGTAGTACAATGTGGGGGACAATGCTGGTAGTACAATGTGGGTGACAATGCTGGTAGTACAATGTGGGTGACAATGCTGGTAGTACAATGCGGGTGACAATGCTGGTAGTACAATGTGGGTGACAATGCTAGTAGTACAATGTGGGTGACAATGGCAGTAGTACAATGCGGGTGACAATGGCAGTAGTACAATGCGGGTGACAATGGCAGTAGTACAATGCGGGTGACAATGGCAGTAGTACAATGCGGGTGACAATGCTAGTAGTACAATGCGGGTGACAATGGCAGTAGTACAATGCGGGTGACAATGGCAGTAGTACAATGCGGGTGACAATGCCAGTAGCACAATGCGGGTGACAATGCTAGTAGTACAATGCGGGTGACAATGCTAGTAGTACAATGCGGGTGACAATGCTAGTAGAACAATGCGGGTGACAATGCTAGTAGTACAATGTGGGCGATAATGCTAGTAGTACAATGCGGGTGACAATGCCAGCAGTACAATGCGGGCGATAATGCTAGTAGTACTATGCGGGTGACAATGCTAGTAGTACAATGGGGGCGACAATGCCAGCAGTACAATGGGGGCGACAATGCCAGCAGTACAATGGGGGCGACAATGCCAGCAGTACAATGGGGGCGACAATGCCAGCAGTACAATGGGGGCGATAATGCTAGTAGTACAATGTGGGTGACAATGGCAGTAGTACAATGCGGGTGACAATGGCAGTAGTACAATGCGGGTGACAATGGCAGTAGTACAATGCGGGTGACAATGGCAGTAGTACAATGCGGGTGACAATGCTAGTAGTACAATGTGGGGGACAATGCTGGTAGTACAATGTGGGTGACAATGCTGGTAGTACAATGTGGGTGACAATGCTGGTAGTACAATGCGGGTGACAATGCTGGTAGTACAATGTGGGTGACAATGCTAGTAGTACAATGTGGGTGACAATGGCAGTAGTACAATGCGGGTGACAATGGCAGTAGTACAATGCGGGTGACAATGGCAGTAGTACAATGCGGGTGACAATGGCAGTAGTACAATGCGGGTGACAATGCTAGTAGTACAATGCGGGTGACAATGGCAGTAGTACAATGCGGGTGACAATGCCAGTAGCACAATGCGGGTGACAATGCTAGTAGTACAATGCGGGTGACAATGCTAGTAGTACAATGCGGGTGACAATGCTAGTAGAACAATGCGGGTGACAATGCTAGTAGTACAATGTGGGCGATAATGCTAGTAGTACAATGCGGGTGACAATGCCAGCAGTACAATGCGGGCGATAATGCTAGTAGTACTATGCGGGTGACAATGCTAGTAGTACAATGTGGGGGACAATGCTGGTAGTACAATGTGGGTGACAATGCTGGTAGTACAATGCGGGTGACAATGCTGGTAGTACAATGTGGGTGACAATGCTAGTAGTACAATGTGGGTGACAATGGCAGTAGTACAATGCGGGTGACAATGGCAGTAGTACAATGCGGGTGACAATGGCAGTAGTACAATGCGGGTGACAATGGCAGTAGTACAATGCGGGTGACAATGCTAGTAGTACAATGTGGGGGACAATGCTGGTAGTACAATGTGGGTGACAATGCTGGTAGTACAATGTGGGTGACAATGCTGGTAGTACAATGCGGGTGACAATGCTGGTAGTACAATGTGGGTGACAATGCTAGTAGTACAATGTGGGTGACAATGGCAGTAGTACAATGCGGGTGACAATGGCAGTAGTACAATGCGGGTGACAATGGCAGTAGTACAATGCGGGTGACAATGGCAGTAGTACAATGCGGGTGACAATGCTAGTAGTACAATGTGGGGGACAATGCTGGTAGTACAATGTGGGTGACAATGCTGGTAGTACAATGTGGGTGACAATGCTGGTAGTACAATGCGGGTGACAATGCTGGTAGTACAATGTGGGTGACAATGCTAGTAGTACAATGTGGGTGACAATGGCAGTAGTACAATGCGGGTGACAATGGCAGTAGTACAATGCGGGTGACAATGGCAGTAGTACAATGCGGGTGACAATGGCAGTAGTACAATGCGGGTGACAATGCTAGTAGTACAATGCGGGTGACAATGGCAGTAGTACAATGCGGGTGACAATGGCAGTAGTACAATGCGGGTGACAATGCCAGTAGCACAATGCGGGTGACAATGCTAGTAGTACAATGCGGGTGACAATGCTAGTAGTACAATGCGGGTGACAATGCTAGTAGAACAATGCGGGTGACAATGCTAGTAGTACAATGTGGGCGATAATGCTAGTAGTACAATGCGGGTGACAATGCCAGCAGTACAATGCGGGCGATAATGCTAGTAGTACTATGCGGGTGACAATGCTAGTAGTACAATGGGGGCGACAATGCCAGCAGTACAATGGGGGCGACAATGCCAGCAGTACAATGGGGGCGACAATGCCAGCAGTACAATGGGGGCGACAATGCCAGCAGTACAATGGGGGCGATAATGCTAGTAGTACAATGTGGGTGACAATGGCAGTAGTACAATGCGGGTGACAATGGCAGTAGTACAATGCGGGTGACAATGGCAGTAGTACAATGCGGGTGACAATGGCAGTAGTACAATGCGGGTGACAATGCTAGTAGTACAATGTGGGGGACAATGCTGGTAGTACAATGTGGGTGACAATGCTGGTAGTACAATGTGGGTGACAATGCTGGTAGTACAATGCGGGTGACAATGCTGGTAGTACAATGTGGGTGACAATGCTAGTAGTACAATGTGGGTGACAATGGCAGTAGTACAATGCGGGTGACAATGGCAGTAGTACAATGCGGGTGACAATGGCAGTAGTACAATGCGGGTGACAATGGCAGTAGTACAATGCGGGTGACAATGCTAGTAGTACAATGCGGGTGACAATGGCAGTAGTACAATGCGGGTGACAATGCCAGTAGCACAATGCGGGTGACAATGCTAGTAGTACAATGCGGGTGACAATGCTAGTAGTACAATGCGGGTGACAATGCTAGTAGAACAATGCGGGTGACAATGCTAGTAGTACAATGTGGGCGATAATGCTAGTAGTACAATGCGGGTGACAATGCCAGCAGTACAATGCGGGCGATAATGCTAGTAGTACTATGCGGGTGACAATGCTAGTAGTACAATGGGGGCGACAATGCCAGCAGTACAATGGGGGCGACAATGCCAGCAGTACAATGGGGGCGACAATGCCAGCAGTACAATGGGGGCGACAATGCCAGCAGTACAATGGGGGCGATAATGCTAGTAGTACAATGTGGGTGACAATGGCAGTAGTACAATGCGGGTGACAATGCCAGCAGTACAATGGGGGCGACAATGCTAGTAGTACAATGGGGGCGACAATGCCAGCAGTACAATGGGGGCGACAATACCAGCAGTACAATGGGGGCGACAATGCCAGCAGTACAATGGGGGCGACAATGCCAGCAGTACAATGGGGGCGACAATGCCAGCAGTACAATGGGGGCGATAATGCTAGTAGTACAATGTGGGTGACAATGGCAGTAGTACAATGCGGGTGACAATGGCAGTAGTACAATGCGGGTGACAATGGCAGTAGTACAATGTGGGTGACAATGCCAGTAGTACAATGCGGGTGACAATGCCAGTAGTACAATGCGGGTGACAATGCTAGTAGTACAATGCAGGTGACAATGGCAGTAGTACAATGCGGGTGACAATGGCAGTAGTACAATGCGGGTGACAATGCCAGTAGTACAATGCGGGTGACAATGCTAGTAGTACAATGTGGGTGACAATATAATATATGGCTGTGACGTGATATAATATATGGCTGTGATGTGATATAATATATGGGCTGTGACGTGATATAATATATGGCTGTGACGTGATATAATATATGGCTGTGACGTGATATAATATATGGGCTGTGACGTGATATAATATATGGCTGTGATGTGATATAATATATGGGCTGTGACGTGATATAATATATGGCTGTGACGTGATATAATATATGGGCTGTGACGTGATAGAATATATGGCTGTCACGTGATATAATATATGGGCTGTGACGTGATATAATATATGGCTGTGACGTGATATAATATATGGCTGTGACGTGATATAATATATGGCTGTGACGTGATATAATATATGGGCTGTGACGTGATATAATATATGGCTGTGACGTGATATAATATATGGGCTGTGACGTGATATAATATATGGGCTGTGACGTGATAGAATATATGGCTGTGACGTGATATAATATATGGGCTGTGACGTGATATAATATATGGGCTGTGACGTGATATAATATATGGCTGTGACGTGATATAATATATGGCTGTGACGTGATATAATATATGCTTGATGCTACTGGTTTAAGTTGGAGTGGTCATATATAATCACCCAATAATAAATGCCTACATAGCGCTGGTGATAGTCATACAGACAGAACCCCACAAGTACAGTAGCGGAATGGTGTATTATGGGATTCTATGAAGACTCTGCTCTCAGACAGAGGGTTCAGAACGTCACAGATCATGAGGATGAACTAGGAACATACTTGGTCAACTTCCGTTTCTTGAATCCATTTTTGTTCCTAGAAGAAACAGAAACATTTTAGGAAGTACATAGTGCGGATTGGAAATCGCGATCATTTCCCTATTCTACAACAAAACGATAAAACCTCTGATCTTATTACACTATAGGATTAATATGATTGATTGCATTTTACAAGCCTAATGGGCCCTACACATTGAGCGATCCACTGCCGAGCTGACTGACGGCGGATACGGCCGACCCGGCGGCGGAGGGGGCAGTAAAGTTTCTTCATTCCCCCTGTCACCCGGCTCCATAGATGTGCAGGCAAATATGGATGAGATCGTACATATTGGCCTGCATGCACAGGCGACGGGGCACCAGCGATGAACGAGTGCGGGGCCTCCACACTGAAAGATATGAACGGTATCTCATTATCGTTCATATCTTTCACTCATATCGCGCAGTGTGTAGGGCCCATAAGCGTGTGCACAGGAGTTTAGAGATAATTGGGGACATGTCTGAATAGTTTTTACATTTCCTTTGTCTATTTAGCTGACGCTAACACGGTTGTCAATAATCGTTCTACTAGCATTCAATAATGACCTAGCAAATTTCCATCATACCATTATAATGATGGGTAAGAAAAAATATATAAATATAATTGTTGCTTTTTTTTAAAAAAACATTTCTTTTTTTATGAGTAAATACTTGTCTTGTACTTCCATGACGGTGAAACATGAGGCCAGAGAATAACGGTGATCGCAATGGCTCAGAATATGCCCAACAGCCTGAACAGAACGTAATAATGTTTCATTTTGATTCACGGCTTATTGGATCTACAGGTCAGCCAAAACTAAAGCCTTGATTTGATACAAACGGAATTATTGTGATAATGAAAAAACTAAATGTGTAAGTTATCCAGTAATCTGCCGCCTTTATCATGACAACCGCTCATTATTTCCCACAGCTATTGTATTGGCAACATAACAAATGCCTCCTGAGATGGGCCTACAAACATAAAACGACACTAAATAAATAAAATATCAATTCCAATGACATTTTATACAACAAAAAGAGTTGTATGCGTGTGACACCAGGGATGAGGACTGGATACATTGTGAGACTGCTCTGGTGAAAATAGGATTTTGGTACTTACCGGTAAATCCTTTTCTCCTATTCCGTAGAGAATGCTGGGGACTCCAAAAGGACCATGGGGTATAGACGGGATCCGCAGGCACACTTAAAAGACTTAATCTGGGTGTGAACTGGCTCCTCCCTCTATGCCCCTCCTCCAGACCTCAGTTATAGGAACTGTGCCCAGGAGAGACGGACATTTCAAGGAAAAGATTTTTGTTTAAACTAAGTGCTACAAACATACCAGCCCACACCACAACATACCGTACAACCGGAGTAACAGTAAACCAGATAACAGTATGAATTAACACCAGCAACAAGCTGAAACAAAAATATACAACCCGTGTATAAACTAATTTAACCAGCACGAAAACACTGCAAGTAACAGTCCGCACTGGGAAGGGCGCCCAGCATCCTCTACGGACTAGGAGAAAAGGATTTACCGGTAAGTACCAAAATCCTATTTTCTCTCACGTCCTAGAGGATGCTGGGGACTCCGTAAGGACCATGGGGATTATACCAAAGCTCCAGAACGGGCGGGAGAGTGCGGACGACTCTGCAGCACCGACTGAGCAAACATGAGGTCCTCATCGGCCAGGGTATCAAACTTATAGAACTTAGCAAAAGTGTTTGAACCCGACCAAGTAGCTGCTCGGCAAAGCTGTAACGCCGAGACGCCTCGGGCAGCCGCCCAAGATGAGCCCACTTTCCTGGTAGAATGGGCTTTTACTGACTTTGGCACCGGTAGTCCGGCCGAAGAATGAGCCTGCTGAATCGTACTACAAATCCAGCGTGCAATAGTCTGTTTTGAAGCAGGATGACCAATCTTGTTGGAAGCATACAGGACTAACAGCGCCTCAGTTTTCCTGGCAACAGCCGTTCTGGCGACGTAGATCTTCAACGCTCTTACAACATCCAGAGATTTTGGAATCGCCACAGCTTCCGTAGCCACCGGGACCACAATAGGTTGGTTAATGTGAAATGAAAAAACCACTTTCGGTAGAAATTGTTGACGAGTCCTCAATTCCGCCCTATCCGAATGAAAAATCAAGTACGGGCTTTTATGAGATAAGGCCGCCAACTCTGACACCCGCCTGGCAGACGCCAGTGCCAATAGCATAACTACCTTCCAAGTGAGAAATTTCAACTCAACCTCATGCAAAGGTTCAAACCAGGAAGACATGAGAAACCGTAAGACTACATCAAGGTCCCATGGAGCTACAGGAGGCACAAACGGAGGATTGATATGCATTACTCCTTTCACAAAAGTCTGAACCTCTGGGAGGACAGCTAACTCTTTTTGAAAGAAAATAGACAAAGCCGAAATCTGCACTTTGATGGAACCCAATTTCAGGCCTGCATCCACTCCCGCCTGGAAAAAGTGGAGAAAGCGACCCAAGTGAAAATCTTCTGCAGGAGCCATTTTAGACTCACACCAGGAAACATACTTTCTCCAAATACAGTGATAATGCTTCGCCGTAACCTCCTTCCTAGCCTTAATGAGAGTTGGAATGACCTCCCTGGGAATACCCTTACGAGCTAAGGTCTGGCGCTCAACCTCCATGCCATCAAACACAGCCACGGTAAGTCTGGAAACACGCACGGACCCTGCAACAACAGGTCCTCTCTTAGAGGAAGCAGCCAAGGATCTTCCACCAGTAATTCCTGAAGATCCGGGTACCAGGCCCTTCTTGGCCAATCTGGAACGACGAGAATCGCCTGAACCCTTGCTCGTCGAATGATCCCCAGTACCTTTGGAATGAGAGGAAGTGGAGGGAACACATACACCGACTGGAAAACCCACGGAGACACCAGGGCATCGACTGCACTGGCTTGGGGGTCCCTTGACCTGGAACAATACCTCGGGAGCTTCTTGTTGAGACGAGACGCCATCATGTTGATCAACGGAATTCCCCAATGTTTTGTCACCTCTGCAAATACCTCTTGGTGAAGAGCCCACTCTCCCGGATGGAGATCGTGCCTGCTGAGGAAATCTGCTTCCCAGTTGTCCACTCCCGGTAGGAAGACTGCTGACAGGGCGCTCACGTGTTGTTCCGCCCAGCGAAGGATTCTTGTGGCCTCCGCCATTGCCGCTCTGCTCCTTGTTCCGCCTTGACGGTTTATATGCGCCACCGCTGTGATGTTGTCTGACTGTACCAGGACAGGTCGACCCTGAAGAAGGCTTCTTGCTTGCAGCAGGCCGCTGTAAATGGCTCTTAACTCAAGAACATTTATGTGGAGACAGGCTTCCTGGAGCGACCATTTCCCCTGGAAGTTTCTTCCTTGGGTGACTGCGCCCCAGCCCCAGAGACTTGCATTTGTTGTTAGAAGCACCCAATCCTGGATACGGAACCGGCGTCCCCCTAGGAGGTGATGATCTTGTAGCCACCACAGGAGAGAAATTCTGGCTCTGGGAGATAGACTTATCTTCCGGTGCATGTGCAGGTGAGACCCGGACCATTTGCTCAGCAAGTCCCACTGAAACACCCGGGCATGAAACCTGCCAAATGGAATGGCTTCGTACGCCGCAACCATCTTCCCCAGAACCCGAGTACAGTAATGGATTGACACACTCGTCGGCCTCAGAAGTTTCCTGACCTGCAGTTCCAGAGCCTTTTCTTCTGGAAGAAATACTTTCTATAAATCCGTATCCAGAATCATGCCCAGAAAAGGCAGCCAAGTGGTCGGAATCAACTGAGATTTTGGCAAATTGAGTACCCAACCGTGCTGTCGCAGAACCGACAGTGACAAATCTACACTTTTCAGCAATCGTTCCTTGGACCTCGCCTTTATCAGGAGATCGTCCAAGTACGGGATAATTGTAACCCCTTGTTTGCGAATGAGAACCATCATTTCCGCCATGACTTTGGTGAAAATCCTCGGAGCCGTGGAGAGCCCAAACGGCAACGTCTGAAATTGGTAATGAGAATCCTGTATCGTAAACCTGAGGAAGGCCTGATGCGAAGGATATATCGGGACATGTAAGTAGGCATCCTTTATGTCGACTGACGCCATAAAATCCCCCCCTTCCAGGCTGGCAATTACCACTCGAAGGGATTCCATCTTGAACTTGAAAACTTTCAAGTATGGATTGAGGGATTTTAGATTTAGAATTGGTCTGACCGAACTGTCCGGTTTCGGCACAACAAAAAGGCTCGAGTAGAACCCCTCCCCCCGCTGGGACGAGGGAACGGGAACAATGACCCTCTGTAGACACAATTTTTGTATCGCTGCCAGCACCACCTCCCTGTCCGGAAGAGCTACTGGTAATGCCGAAATTAAGAACCGGTGAGGGGGCATCTCCTGAAACTCCAGTTTGTATCCCTGAGACACAATCTCTAGGACCCAAGGATCCAGGTCTGATTGAATCCAGACCTGACTGAATATTCGTAGACGGCCCCCCACCGGTCCGGACTCCACAAGGGAAGGCCCAGCGTCATGCGGTGGACTTGGTAGAAGCAGGGGAGGACTTTTGGTCCTGGGCGCCTGATACTGCAGGAGGTTTCCTTCCCCTTCCTATACCTTTTGAAGCGAGGAAGGACGAACCTTTTCCACGCCTGTATTTATTGTGATGAAAGGACTGCATCTGCTGATGTGGTGTCTTTTTCTGTTGCGTGGGAACATAAGGAAGAAAAGAGGACTTACCCGCAGTCGCGGTCGAGACCAGGTCAGCCAAGCCGTCCCCAAACAAGACAGTTCCTTTAAAGGGTAGCGCTTCCATAGACCTCTTGGAGTCGGCATCAGCGTTCCATTGATGGATCCACAACGCCCTCCTGGCTGATATCGACATGGCATTGGTTCTTGAACCCAAGAGACAGACATCCCTCGCCGCATCCTTCAGGTAATCTGCAGCGTCCTTAATATAACCGAGAGTCAAAAGAACATTATCTTTATCAAGCATATCCATATCATTAGCTAAATTCTCAGCCCATTTAGCAATAGCACTACTCACCCATACCGACACCACAGCAGGTCTGAGCAATGCACCCGAATTAGCGAAAATGGACTTCAGAGACGTCTCCAGCTTGCGATCCTCCGGATCCTTGAGAGCTGCCGTGTCAGGAGACGGAAGCGCCACTTTCTTAGACAAACGAGATAGATCTTTGTCAACATTTGGAGACGCCTCCCATATTTCCCTGTCATCAGAGGGGAAAGGATACGCCATGTAAATCCTCTTGGGAATCTGCCACCTCTTGTCCGGCGACTCCCAAGCCTTTTCACAAAGAGTATTCATTTCATGAGAGGGGGGAAATTTCACCTCCGTTTTTTTTCCCTTGAACAAGAAAATCCTTGTTTCCTGTACCGCAGGTTCATCAGAAATGTGTAAAACATCTTTTATAGCCACAATCATGTACTGAATACTCTTAATTAAACGTGGATGTAACGCTGCCTCAGTGAAGTCGACCTCGGAATCAGAGTCCGTGTCGGTATCAGTATCTACCACCTGATTAAACGGACGCTTTTGCGACCCAGATGGGGTCTGAACCTGAGACAAAGCCTCTTCCATGGACTTTTTCCACACCTGCGTCTGTGACTCAGACTTATCTAACCTCTTTGATAAAGAAGCAACATTCCAATTTATCGTACTGAGCAATGCGAGTAAATCAGGTGTCGGCTGCGTCGACAGTCCCAAATCCAGCCCCGCATCCGCTCCCCCAATAACCTCCTCTGGTGAATAACATTCAGCCTCAGACATGCCGACACATAGTACCGACACACAACAACACACAGAACGTCCCAGCTAGGTGACAGGCCCACAATGAAGCCCAGATAGAGGACACAGAGGAAGTATGCCAGCTCACACCCCAGCGCCCATATAGCCCAAGAAAAGATTTATGTACCCAGCGCTGCTTTGTAATGATAATAAGTACCACACTGCGCCCCCCCCCCCCCCCTTCTGAATATCTCCCCGTTACTTGTCTGAGGAATGTGGAGGTCTGGCAGCGTCTCCCTTCAGCCGCGTGTTAAAGGAGAAGATGGCGCCTGTGAGCCGCAGGACGAAGCTCCGCCCCTTCCCGGCGCGCTTCGGCCCGCCAAATTTAAAAATGAAAAATGCCGGCGGGGGTTTCTGGAAAAACTCTCTGCCAGCCCCAAAACTCCAGTAACATGCTGCCCAGGGTGCCCCCCCCCCCCCCCCCCCAGCGCACTGCACCCAGTAAATACCGTTGGTGATGTGGGTGGGAGCATGGAGCACAGCGTTACCGCTGCGCTGTACCTTCCGTTACTGGAGTCTTCTGCCGTCACTGAAGTCTTCTGTCTTCTCATACTCACCTGACTTCTTTCTTCTGGCTTCTATGAGGGGGGTGCGGCGCGGCTCCGGGAACGAGCAGCTAGGCGCATCAAGTGATCGAACCCTCTGGAGTTAATGGTGTCCATTAGCCGAGAAGCAGAGCCCTTAACTAAGAAGAAGTAGCTCTGCTTCTCCCCCCTCAGTCCCACGATGCAGGGAGCCTGTAGCCAGCAGGTCTCCCTGAAAATAAAAAACCTAACATAAAGTCTTTTCTAGAGAAACTCAGGAGAGCTCCCCTAGTGAGTGTCCAGTCAGTCCTGGGCACAAAGTCTAACTGGGGTCTGGAGGAGGGGCATAGAGGGAGGAGCCACTTCACACCCAGTCAAAGTCTTTTCAGTGTGCCCAAGCTCCTGCGGATCCCGTCTATACCCCATGGTCCTTTTGGAGTCCCCAGCATCCTCTAGGACGTAAGAGAAATAGAGGACAAGGACTGGTCAAAGGAACTCACACGCCAAGGAAACATTTCTCCTGTATGTGCTGAACATCGGCCATTTTTACCAGAGACTCTCCCCGTTTGTTATCAGAAGTTCACGAATTGACCAGACTTATGTACGGTGTAACGTTTGTGACAAATTGTAAGGAAAACAACTGAAATAGTGAAGATTTGTTTATCCGCCGCGTAATGTGCAATGAAATGAAACATTCAGATCTGTGTGAGATTGGAGGGCGGAATACTGCGACTTAGGGTCTCTCTGGAATAGTCAGTGACTGACCTAGCTGGGCACTGCTGCTCCAGACAAACACTGCTACCTCTCTGGTAAAAGATTCGGGTAACACTATGAGAAAAAGAAAAATAGAAATTCTCTTCAGGGTGATAGAGTGGAACCTGCTAGAATGCACATATATGATTGCAGCTTAATGACAAACTATCCTGGGATTGTTCATTGCATTTCACAATATAACAAAGTGGAAGTGTGCGGCAAGCAACGGCAGAAAGTGCAACATTTTCCTTTATTGTTTAACGTCAAACATTTTACTTTCCATTTGTGCATTAGTTGGTAAGAAATCCCCATAGTCAAGGAGGGCAGACCGAATACATGTTTACGGAACCTGGAATTTCAGGGGGTACGTAGCCAAAACTGCAAAAAGTCTCAGTACAAATAACCTTTTCCTAATGTTCTAACCTGCTGGCGCCATGTGTTATTGTGCACACTACTGATCCGAGCGCACGTATCCACAGACAATACTGACTGACCGTTGCAGCTGACCAGGAATACCTGGATGGTAACGGAGCGGTCACGTGTGTGGATGAACTTGCTGGATGTGCAGTGTGACTCTCGTGTACATTTGTCTGTGATCTGATGGATATTGCACCGGAGAAGGGGCTGGTGCGTTTGTGATCTGATGATGATGATGGATATGGTGAATTATTGGAGGCCAGGTAGTCCCTGACAATTCAGTATGTGAGGAGCAGCGGTGGATTCAAATCACTGGAGCAACTCAGCATTACTCTGGTGCGGAGACAACGGATCATGAAGATGGGAACGCACTAGAGCAGTGATCTCCAACCCGCAGCTCGCCGTAGTATTTTCGGTAGCTCACAGAGCGCACGGGCTTGGGCAGTCACTGGCACTCCTCCTCCCTTCATTATTAATATGACGCCGGCCGTCACCCAATCAGGCAGTGGCGGCACCTGATTGGCTGCCGGACCGCAAGTTTTGATTGGCTCACTTACCGACACCATATTTTAAATGCCCGCCGCCGCCGGAGACTCTTGTCACCCTTACCGCAGCCGCTCTCCAGACTTCACTGAAGAGGCACGCGCTGCGCTCTCCTCCCCTTCCGTCCCTCATACAGGAGGAGCAGCACTGGCAGCAGAAGGAGAAGCCAGCAAGGGTCAGCACTATGGGGGCACTGTATCGGACAATGCGCGCAGGCAGGGCTGTTTCTAGCCAATTTGGCTCCCAGTGCGAGATTTCAAAATACCCCCCCCCCCCCCTTCATTGACATTAAAAAAATAAAAATGCGCCCCCCCCCCCCCCCATAGCTATAAAAAGAAAAAGCCTTCAGCTCACAGGCTCCCGGCAAGGGGGCGTGGCCTTATTAAAATGGAGCTGGTCTCATCTGATATCATCATGGCCACCACAGGGGGGGGGGGGGGGGGGAAAGTCCCCATTTTACACAGTACGGCAGGCAAGAGTCCCCATTTTACACACAGTACGGCAGGCAAGAGTCCCCATTTTACACACAGTACGGCAGGCAAGAGTCCCCATTTTACACAGTACGGCAGGCAAGAGTCCCCATTTTACACAGTACGGCAGGCAAGAGTCCCCATTTTACACACAGTGCGGAAGGCAAGAGTCCCCATTTTACACAGTACGGCAGGCAAGAGTCCCCATTTTACACACAGTACGGCAGGCAAGAGTCCCCATTTTACACACAGTACGGCAGGCAAGAGTCCCCATTTTACACAGTACGGCAGGCAGGTGTCCCCATTTTACACATTATGGCAGGCACGTGTTCCCATTTTATACATTACGGCAGGCAAGAGTTCCCATTTCACACAGTACAGCAGGCAAGAGTCCCCATTTTACACACAGTACGGCAGGCAAGAGTCCCCATTTTATACATTACGGCAGGCAAGAGTCCCCATTTTACACAGTACAGCAGGCAAGAGTCCCCATTTTACACACAGTACGGCAGGCAAGAGTCCCCATTTTACACACAGTGCGGCAGGCAAGAGTCCCCATTTTACACAGTACGGCAGGCAAGAGTCCCCTTTTTACACACGGGCCCTCATTCCGAGTTGTTCGCTCGCAAGGCGATTTTAGCAGAGTTACACACGCTAAGCCGCCGCCTACTGGGAGTGAATCTTAGCTTCTTAAAATTGCGACCGATGTATTCGCAATATTGCGATTACAAACTACTTAGCAGTTTCAGAGTAGCTTCAGACTTACTCGGCATCTGCGATCAGTTCAGTGCTTGTCGTTCCTGGTTTGACGTCACAAACACACCCAGCGTTCGCTCAGACACTCCCCCGTTTCTCCGGCCACTCCTGCGTTTTTTCCGGAAACGGTAGCGTTTTTATCCACACGCCCATAAAATGCCGTGTTTCCGCCCAGTAACACCCATTTCCTGTCAATCACACTACGATCGCCGGAGCGAAGAAAAAGCCGTGAGTAAAAATACTATCTTCATTGTTAAATTACTTGGCGCAGTCGCAGTGCGAATATTGCGCATGCGTACTAAGCGGAATTTCACTGCGATGCGATGAAAATTACCGAGCGAACGACTCGGAATGAGGGCCACAGTACGGCAGGCAAGAGTCCCCATTTTACACACAGTGCGGCAGGCAAGAGTCCCCATTTTACACACAGTGCGGCAGGCAAGAGTCCCCATTTTACACAGTACGGCAGGCAAGAGTCCCCATTTTACACACAGTACGGCAGGCAAGAGTCCCCATTTTACACACAGTACGGCAGGCAAGAGTCCCCATTTTACACACAGTGCGGTAGGCAAGAGTCCCCATTTTACACAGTACGGCAGGCAAGAGTACCCATTTTACACACAGTACGGCAGGCAAGAGTCCCCATTTTATACACAGTGCGGCAGGCAAGAGTCCCCATTTTACACAGTACGGCAGGCAAGAGTACCCATTTTACACACAGTGCGGAAGGCAAGAGTCCCCATTTTACACAGTACGGCAGGCAAGAGTCCCCATTTTACACAGTACGGCAGGCAAGAGTACCCATTTTACACACAGTGCGGCAGGCAAGAGTCCCCATTTTACACAGTACGGCAGGCAAGAGTCCCCATTTTATACATTACGGCAGGCAAGAGTCCCCAGTTTACACAGTACAGCAGGCAAGAGTCCCCATTTTACATACAGTGCGGCAGGCAAGAGTCCCTATTTTACACAGTACGGCAGGCAGGTGTCCCCATTTTACACATTATGGCAGGCAAGAGTCCCCATTTTATACATTACGGCAGGCAAGAGTTCCCATTTCACATATTACGGCAGGCACGTGTTCCCATTTTATACAGTGCGGCAGGCAAGAGTCCCCATTTTATACAGTGCGGCAGGCAAGAGTCAAGTGGGGGGGAAGGAAAGGAGAGGGGGGGGGAGACTATTTACATATGAAGAGGATGTTCCCGCTCTTTGGGCCGCCTCTCCTTCCTCGCGCCGGCCGCCTCCTCCTTCTAGCTTGGCTCCCCCTCCTCTTGTCATGCGATTGCGTCGTGACGTCACAACCGCGTCATTCCGTGAAACTCCGCCCCCCAAGCAGGAGTACTCGGGAAGAAGGAGGAGGGGGAGACAAGGCCTAGCAAAGTGACGCGGCTGGCGCAAGAGATGGCACTGCATGCGGGGGGGGGGGCATTTTATCTGGTGCTGCTGGGGGCATTATTTGTGTATCTGGCACTGCTGAGGGGCATTACTTATCGTTATGAGGCCACACCCACTTTTGCAGGAATGCACGCGCATTGGGGGGAGGGGGGAGTTCCTTCAGAGATTTTTTCCCCCCAAAAGTAGCTCACACCTCAATTAAGGTTGGAGACCCCTGCACTAGACGATGTGCTCCCTCCCGGCGGGCACACACACAGTGACATCATGCCGCAGCCTGTATACACACCGGGCGATATAGTAAACGATATGTACGCTGGGTGTTACTGGCCACCGTCACCTGTATACACACTGGACGATATAGTAAACGATATGTACGCTGGGTGTTACTGGCCACCGTCACCTGTATACACACCGGGTCATATAGTAAACGATATGTAGTATTTTGGGAGTTTGGTGAATTTAGGTCCCCATACAGCGCACCAGATCGGGGCTGAAAGGTAAGCAGCATATATAGGCCCAGATTTATCAAGCCTTGGAGAGTGATAAATTGCTTGGTCAAACACAGCCTGTGACGTGACAGTTAGGAGCTGATTGGTTGGTACTTTATCACCATTCAATTTATCATTCTCCGAGGCTTGATAAATCTGGCCATATTTCCTGCGTTACCTTTATAACGAATGTCTTCAACAAAATCTTAATTTTCACCTAGTATATTTCTGCAGAAATTAAGGTACAGATGGGTCCATGTTTATCTTGGCATTTAAAAGGATTAAATGAGCCAGTTCAGTCAGACTTAGGGGTCATTCCGAGATGTTCGCTCGTTGACGTTTTTCGCAACGCAGCGATTAGGTGGAAAATGCGCATGCGCTTAGTAATTTAACACAAAACTTTGGAGATTTTCACAAGCTCGAGCGACATTTTTTCAATGCTCGAGTGATTGACAGGAAGTGGGTGTTTCTGGGCGGCAACTTGGCGTTTTCAGGGAGTGTGCTAAAAAACGCAGGCGTGTCAGGGAAAAACGCGGGAGTGGCTGGAGAAACGGGGGAGTGGCTGGCTGAACGCAGGGCGTGTTTGTGACGTCAAACCATGAACTGAACGGACTGAGCTGATCGCAGTGTAGGAGTAGGTCTGGAGCTACTCAGAAACTGCAGCGAATTATTTATTAGCAATTCTGCTAATCTTTCGTTCGCTATTCTGCTAAGCTAAGATACACTCCCAGAGGGCGGCGGCCTAGCGTGTGCACTGCTGCTAAAAGCAGGTAGCGAGCGAACAACTCGGAATGAGGGCCACTAAGGGGTACATTTACTAAGATGGAAGTTCCATGTAAGATGGAATGTTGCCCATTGCAACCAATCAGATTCTACTTCTCATTTATCTAGCACCTTCTAGAAGATAATACATGGAATTTGATTGGTTGCTATGGGCAACATCCCATCTTAGTAAATGTACCGCCATGTCCCTGACTATATTCTCATATGTTGTAGTAACCAGCCCTGGCCAGGATATCCTGCAGTATCCCGAGTTTTCTCAGCCTTGCGTCACTCTGACTCCGGTGGTTGCAGCAGTGTTCTCCGACCAGCTGGCAGCTGTGTCTGAGGTTTTTTCAAGCTCCTGTGTGCAGTCTATGATATTCCCCGACATTGCTGCATTCCATGATTTCCATCTGATCTCCACTTCACCAACCTAAGTCTCAGTCTGGCCAGCCCGTTACCCTGCAGCCAATCACAATCCGGCAGGGGGTTTAAATGAAGTCCAGATGTAGTAATCTGGGCCTGTGTAACTAGTCACATAGTGTGACAAGTGAACCTGTTTTGTTTCTTCTGTGTGGCACTATCAGGCCCAGCATATCCTCAGCCGGTAACCAGTCTGGTCCTGCATATCCTCAGCGGGTAGCCAGTCCGGTCCAGCCGTAATCCTCAAACGGTAGCCAGTCCGGTCCAGTAGCATCTCTTCAGCAGGTAGCCAGTCCGGCCTAGTTGTGTTCCTCAACCGGTAGCTAGTCCGGTCCAGCAGCATATCATCAGCCGGTAGCTAGTCCGGTCCAGCAGCATATCATCAGCCGGTAGCTAGTCCGGTCCAGCAGTAAACCTCAGCAGGTAGCCAGTCCGGTCCAGCTGTAATCCTCAACCGGTAGCCAGTCCAGTCCAGCTGTAATCCTCAGATGGTAGCCAGTCCGGTCCAGCAGCATATCCTCAGCCGGTAGCCAGTACGGTTTAGCTTTTTCAGCTGGTGACCAGTCTATTACATTACCACTGCGTGGTTCATAAACTTGAACTCATATCAAAGGCAGTTCTCACTGCTACTCAAATCCCATGCAAAAGAGCTATATTCAGCCGCCTCAACTCCAGCTCCAAGCCTCAGACCCTGGAAGTCGTTCACCACCTGACCAAGGTAACCTTGTCCACAAAACAGTGACACTCCCTATGTCCCTGGCATATCTCTCACTATGCCCCTGACTGCTCCCTATGTCCCTGGCACATCTCTCACTATGCCCCTGACTGCTCCCTATGTCCCTGGCACATCTCTCACTATGCCCCAGACTGCTCCCTTTGTCCCTGGCACATCTCTCACTATGCCCCTGACTGCTCCCTATGTCTCTGGCACATCTCTCACTATGCTCCTGACTGCTCCCTATGTCCCTGACACATCTCTCACTATGCCCCTGACTGCTCCCTATGTCCCTGGCACACCTCTCACTATGCTCCTGACTGCTCCCTATGTCCCTGACACATCTCTCACTATGCCCCTGACTGCTCCCTATGTCCCTGACACATCTCTCACTATGCCCCTGACTGCTCCCTATGTCCCTGGCACATCTCTCACTATGCCCCTGACTGCTCCCTATGTCCCTGGCACATCTCTCACTATGCCCCAGACTGCTCCCTTTGTCCCTGGCACATCTCTCACTATGCCCCTGACTGCTCCCTATGTCTCTGGCACATCTCTCACTATGCTCCTGACTGCTCCCTATGTCCCTGACACATCTCTCACTATGCCCCTGACTGCTCCCTATGTCCCTGGCACACCTCTCACTATGCTCCTGACTGCTCCCTATGTCCCTGACACATCTCTCACTATGCCCCTGACTGCTCCCTATGTCCCTGACACATCTCTCACTATGCTCCTGACTGCTCCCTATGTCCCTGGCACATCTCTCACTATGCCCCTGGCTGCTCCCTATGTCCCTGACACATCTCTCACTATGCTCCTGACTGCTCCCTATGTCTCTGGCACATCTCTCACTATGCACCTGACTGCTCCCTATGTCCCTGGCACACCTCTCACTATGCTCCTGACTGCTCCCTATGTCCCTGGCACACCTCTCACTATGCTCCTGACTGCTCCCTATGTCCCTGGCACATCTCTCACTATGCCCCTGACTGCTCCCTATGTCCCTGGCACATCTCTCACTATGCTCCTGACTGCTCCCTATGTCCCTGGCACATCTCTCACTATGCCCCTGACTGCTCCCTATGTCCCTGGCACATCTCTCACTATGCCCCTGACTGCTCCCTATGTCCCTGGCACACCTCTCACTATGCCCCTGGCTGCTCCCTATGTCCCTGACACATCTCTCACTATGCCCCTGACTGCTCCCTATGTCCCTGGCACATCTCTCACTATGCCCCTGACTGCTCCCTATGTCCCTGGCACATCTCTCACTATGCCCCAGACTGCTCCCTTTGTCCCTGGCACATCTCTCACTATGCATCTGACTGCTCCCTATGTCCCGCACACCTCTCACTATGCCCCTGACTGCTCCCTATGTCCTGGCACACCTCTCACTATGCCCCTGACTGCTCCCTATGTCCCTGGCACACCTCTCACTATGCCCCTGACTGCTCCCTATGTCCCTGGCACACCTCTCACTATGCCCCTGACTGCTCCCTATGTCCCTGGCACACCTCTCACTATGCCCCTGATTGCTCCCTATGTCCCTGGCACACCTCTCACTATGCCCCTGACTGCTCCCTATGTCCCTGGCACACCTCTCACTATGCCCCTGACTGCTCCCTATGTCCCTGGCACACCTCTCACTATGCCCCTGACTGCTCCCTATGTCTCTGGCACACCTCTCACTATGCCCCTGACTGCTCCCTATGTCCCTGGCACATCTCTCACTATGCCCCTGACTGCTCCCTATGTCCCTGGCACACCTCTCACTATGCCCCTGACTGCTCCCTATGTCCCTGGCACACCTCTCACTATGCCCCTGACTGCTCCCTATGTCCCTGGCACACCTCTCACTATGCCCCTGGCTGCTCCCTATGTCCCTGGCACACCTCTCACTATGCTCCTGACTGCTCCCTATGTCCCTGACACACCTCTCACTATGCCCCTGACTGCTCCCTATGTCCCTGACACACCTCTCACTATGCCCCTGACTGCTCCCTATGTCCCTGGCACACCTCTCACTATGCCCCTGACTGCTCCCTATGTCCCTGACACACCTCTCACTATGCCCCTGACTGCTCCCTATGTCCCTGGCACATCTCTCACTATGCCCCTGACTGCTCCCTATGTCCCTGACACACCTCTCACTATGCCCCTGACTGCTCCCTATGTCCCTGGCACACCTCTCACTATGCCCCTGACTGCTCCCTATGTCCCTGGCACACCTCTCACTATGCCTCTGACTGCTCCCTATGTCCCTGACACACCTCTCACTATGCCCCTGACTGCTCCCTATGTCCCTGGCACACCTCTCACTATGCCCCTGACTGCTCCCTATGTCCCTGGAACACCTCTCACTATGCCCCTGACTGCTCCCTATGTCCCTGGAACATCTCTCACTATGCTCCTGACTGCTCCCTATGTCCCTGGAACATCTCTCACTATGCCCCTGACTGCTCCCTATGTCCCTGGCACATCTCTCACTATGCCCCTGACTGCTCCCTATGTCCCTGGCACATCTCTCACTATGCCCCTGACTGCTCCCTATGTCCCTGACACACCTCTCACTATGCCCCTGACTGCTCCCTATGTCCCGCACACCTCTCACTATGCTCCTGACTGCTCCCTATGTCCCTGGCACATCTCTCACTATGCCCCTGACTGCTCCCTATGTCCTGGCACATCTCTCACTATGCCCCTGACTGCTCCCTATGTCCCTGACACACCTCTCACTATGCCCCTGACTGCTCCCTATGTCCCTGGCACATCTCTCACTATGCCCCTGACTGCTCCCTATGTCCCTGGCACACCTCTCACTATGCCCCTGACTGCTCCCTATGTCCCTGGCACATCTCTCACTATGCCCCTGACTGCTCCCTATGTCCCGCACACCTCTCACTATGCCCCTGACTGCTCCCTATGTCCCTGGCACATCTCTCACTATGCCCCTGACTGCTCCCTATGTCCCTGACACATCTCTCACTATGCCCCTGACTGCTCCCTATGTCCCGCACACCTCTCACTATGCCCCTGACTGCTCCCTATGTCCCTGGCACATCTCTCACTATGCTCCTGACTGCTCCCTATGTCCCTGGCACACCTCTCACTATGCCCCTGACTGCTCCCTATGTCCCTGGCACACCTCTCACTATGCTCCTGACTGCTCCCTATGTCCCTGGCACATCTCTCACTATGCTCCTGACTGCTCCCTATGTCCCTGGCACACCTCTCACTATGCTCCTGACTGTTCCCTATGTCCTGGCACATCTCTCACTATGCTCCTGACTGCTCCCTATGTCCCTGGCACACCTCTCACTATGCCCCTGACTGCTCCCTATGTCCTGGCACACCTCTCACTATGCCCCTGACTGCTCCCTATGCCCCTGGCACACCTCTCACTATACCCCTGACTGCTCCCTATGTCCTGGCACACCTCTCACTATGCCCCTGACTGCTCCCTATGTCCCTGGCACACCTCTCACTATGCCCCTGACTGCTCCCTATGTCCCTGGCACATCTCTCACTATGCTCCTGACTGCTCCCTATGTCCCTGGCACACCTCTCACTATGCCCCTGACTGCTCCCTATGTCCTGGCACACCTCTCACTATGCCCCTGACTGCTCCCTATGTCCCTGGCACATCTCTCACTATGCCCCTGACTGCTCCCTATGTCCCTGGCACATCTCTCACTATGCCCCTGACTGCTCCCTATGTCCCGCACACCTCTCACTATGCCCCTGACTGCTCCCTATGCCCCTGGCACACCTCTCACTATGCCCCTGACTGCTCCCTATGTCCCTGGCACATCTCTCACTATTCCCCTGACTGCTCCCTATGTCCCTGGCACACCTCTCACTATGCCCCTGACTGCTCCCTATGTCCCTGGCACACCTCTCACTATGCCCCTGACTGCTCCCTATGTCCCTGGCACACCTCTCACTATGCCCCTGACTGCTCCCTATGTCCCTGGCACATCTCTCACTATGCCCCTGACTGCTCCCTATGTCCCGCACACCTCTCACTATGCCCCTGACTGCTCCCTATGCCCCTGGCACACCTCTCACTATGCCCCTGACTGCTCCCTATGTCCCTGGCACATCTCTCACTATGCCCCTGACTGCTCCCTATGTCCTGGCACACCTCTCACTATGCCCCTGACTGCTCCCTATGTCCCTGGCACATCTCTCACTATGCCCCTGACTGCTCCATATGTCCCTGGCACATCTCTCACTATGCTCCTGACTGCTCCCTATGTCCCGCACACCTCTCACTATACCCCTGACTGCTCCCTATGTCCTGGCACACCTCTCACTATGCCCCTGACTGCTCCCTATGTCCCGCACACCTCTCACTATGCCCATGACTGCTCCCTATGTCCCTGGCACACCTCTCACTATGCTCATGACTGCTCCCTATGTCCCTGGCACATCTCTCACTATGCCCATGACTGCTCCCTATGTCCCTGGCACACCTCTCACTATGCTCCTGACTGCTCCCTATGTCCCTGGCACATCTCTCACTATGCCCCTGACTGCTCCCTATGTCCCTGGCACACCTCTCACTATGCTCCTGACTGCTCCCTATGTCCCTGGCACACCTCTCACTATGCTCCTGACTGCTCCCTATGTCCCTGGCACATCTCTCACTATGCTCCTGACTGCTCCCTATGTCCCTGGCACATCTCTCACTATGCTCCTGACTGCTCCCTATGTCCCTGGCACATCTCTCACTATGCCCCTGACTGCTCCCTATGTCCCTGGCACACCTCTCACTATGCCCCTGACTGCTCCCTATGTCCCGCACACCTCTTACTATGCCCATGACTGCTCCCTATGTCCCTGGCACACCTCTCACTATGCTCCTGACTGCTCCCTATGTCCATGACGCACCTCTCACTATGCCCCTGACTGCTCCCTATGTCTCTGGCACATCTCTCACTATGCCCCTGACTGCTCCCTATGTCCCTGGCACACCTCTCACTATGCCCCTGACTGCTCCCTATGTCCCTGGCACACCTCTCACTATGCCCCTGACTGCTCCCTATGCCCCTGGCACACCTCTCACTATGCTCCTGACTGCTCCCTATGTCCCTGGCACACCTCTCACTATGTCCCTGACTGCTCCCTATGTCCCTGGCACACCTCTCACTATGCCCCTGACTGTTCCCTATGTCCCTGGCACACCTCTCACTATGCCCCTGACTGCTCCCTATGTCCCTGGCACACCTCTCACTATGCCCCTGACTGCTCCCTATGTCCCTGGCACACCTCTCACTATGCCCCTGACTGCTCCCTATGTCCCTGGCACACCTCTCACTATGCTCCTGACTGCTCCCTATGTCCCTGGCACACCTCTCACTATGCTCCTGACTGCTCCCTATGTCCCGCACACCTCTCACTATGCCCCTGACTGCTCCCTATGTCCTGGCACACCTCTCACTATGCCCCTGACTGCTCCCTATGTCCCGCACACCTCTCACTATGCCCCTGACTGCTCCCTATGTCCTGGCACACCTCTCACTATGCCCTGACTGCTCCCTATGTCCCTGGCACATCTCTCACTATGCTCCTGACTGCTCCCTATGTCCCGCACACCTCTCACTATGCCCCTGACTGCTCCCTATGTCCTGGCACACCTCTCACTATGCCCCTGACTGCTCCCTATGTCCCGCACACCTCTCACTATGCCCATGACTGCTCCCTATGTCCCTGGCACACCTCTCACTATGCTCCTGACTGCTCCCTATGTCCCTGGCACATCTCTCACTATGCCCATGACTGCTCCCTATGTCCCTGGCACACCTCTCACTATGCCCCTGACTGCTCCCTATGTCCCGCACACCTCTCACTATGCCCATGACTGCTCCCTATGTCCCTGGCACACCTCTTACTATGCCCCTGACTGCTCCCTATGTCCCGCACACCTCTCACTATGCCCATGACTGCTCCCTATGTCCCTGGCACACCTCTCACTATGCTCCTGACTGCTCCCTATGTCCATGACGCACCTCTCACTATGCCCCTGACTGCTCCCTATGTCTCTGGCACACCTCTCACTATGCCCCTGACTGCTCCCTATGTCCCTGACACACCTCTCACTATGCCCCTGACTGCTCCCTATGTCCCTGGCACACCTCTCACTATGCCCCTGACTGCTCCCTATGCCCCTGGCACACCTCTCACTATGCCCATGACTGCTCCCTATGTCCCTGGCACACCTCTCACTATGCCCCTGACTGCTCCCTATGCCCCTGGCACACCTCTCACTATGCTCCTGACTGCTCCCTATGTCCCTGGCACACCTCTCACTATGTCCCTGACTGCTCCCTATGTCCCTGGCACACCTCTCACTATGCCCCTGACTGTTCCCTATGTCCCTGGCACACCTCTCACTATGCCCCTGACTGCTCCCTATGTCCCTGGCACACCTCTCACTATGCCCCTGACTGCTCCCTATGTCCCTGGCACACCTCTCACTATGCCCCTGACTGCTCCCTATGTCCCTGGCACACCTCTCACTATGCCCCTGACTGCTCCCTATGTCCATGACGCACCTCTCACTATGCCCCTGACTGCTCCCTATGTCTCTGGCACACCTCTCACTATGCCCCTGACTGCTCCCTATGTCCCTGGCACACCTCTCACTATGCCCCTGACTGCTCCCTATGCCCCTGGCACACCTCTCACTATGCCCATGACTGCTCCCTATGTCCCTGGCACACCTCTCACTATGCCCCTGACTGCTCCCTATGCCCCTGGCACACCTCTCACTATGCTCCTGACTGCTCCCTATGTCCCTGGCACACCTCTCACTATGCCCCTGACTGCTCCCTATGCCCCTGGCACACCTCTCACTATGCTCCTGACTGCTCCCTATGTCCTGGCACACCTCTCACTATGCCCCTGACTGCTCCCTATGTCCCTGGCACACCTCTCACTATGCTCCTGACTGTTCCCTATGTCCCTGGCACACCTCTCACTATGCCCCTGACTGCTCCCTATGTCCCTGGCACATCTCTCACTATGCCCCTGACTGCTCCCTATGTCCCTGACACATCTCTCACTATGCCCCTGACTGCTCCCTATGTCCCTGGCACACCTCTCACTATGCCCCTGACTGCTCCCTATGTCCTGGCACACCTCTCACTATGCCCCTGACTGCTCCCTATGTCCCGCACACCTCTCACTATGCCCCTGACTGCTCCCTATGTCCTGGCACACCTCTCACTATGCTCCTGACTGCTCCCTATGTCCCTGGCACATCTCTCACTATGCCCCTGACTGCTCCCTATGTCCCTGACACATCTCTCACTATGCCCCTGACTGCTCCCTATGTCCCTGGCACACCTCTCACTATGCCCCTGACTGCTCCCTATGTCCCGCACACCTCTCACTATGCCCCTGACTGCTCCCTATGTCCTGGCACACCTCTCACTATGCTCCTGACTGCTCCCTATGTCCCTGGCACACCTCTCACTATGCTCCTGACTGCTCCCTATGTCCCTGGCACATCTCTCACTATGCTCCTGACTGCTCCCTATGTCCCGCACACCTCTCACTATGCCCCTGACTGCTCCCTATGTCCTGGCACACCTCTCACTATGCCCCTGACTGCTCCCTATGTCCCGCACACCTCTCACTATGCCCATGACTGCTCCCTATGTCCCTGGCACATCTCTCACTATGCCCATGACTGCTCCCTATGTCCCTGGCACACCTCTCACTATGCTCCTGACTGCTCCCTATGTCCCTGGCACATCTCTCACTATGCCCATGACTGCTCCCTATGTCCCTGGCACACCTCTCACTATGCCCCTGACTGCTCCCTATGTCCAGCACACCTCTCACTATGCCCATGACTGCTCCCTATGTCCCTGGCACACCTCTCACTATGCCCCTGACTGCTCCCTATGTCCCGCACACCTCTCACTATGCCCATGACTGCTCCCTATGTCCCTGGCACACCTCTCACTATGCTCCTGACTGCTCCCTATGTCCATGACGCACCTCTCACTATGCCCCTGACTGCTCCCTATGTCTCTGGCACATCTCTCACTATGCCCCTGACTGCTCCCTATGTCCCTGGCACACCTCTCACTATGCCCCTGACTGCTCCCTATGCCCCTGGCACACCTCTCACTATGCCCATGACTGCTCCCTATGTCCCTGGCACACCTCTCACTATGCCCCTGACTGCTCCCTATGCCCCTGGCACACCTCTCACTATGCTCCTGACTGCTCCCTATGTCCCTGGCACACCTCTCACTATGTCCCTGACTGCTCCCTATGTCCCTGGCACACCTCTCACTATGCCCCTGACTGTTCCCTATGTCCCTGGCACACCTCTCACTATGCCCCTGACTGCTCCCTATGTCCCTGGCACACCTCTCACTATGTCCCTGACTGCTCCCTATGTCCCTGGCACACCTCTCACTATGCCCCTGACTGCTCCCTATGTCCCTGGCACATCTCTCACTATGCCCCTGACTGCTCCCTATGTCCCTGGCACATCTCTCACTATGCCCCTGGCTGCTCCCTATGTCCCTGACACACCTCTCAATATGCCCCTGACTGCTCCCTATGTCCCTGACACACCTCTCACTATGTCCCTGACTGCTCCCTATGTCCCTGGCACATCTCTCACTATGCCCCTGACTGCTCCCTATGTCCCTGGCACATCTCTCACTATGCCCCTGGCTGCTCCCTATGTCCCTGACACACCTCTCACTATGTCCCTGACTGCTCCCTATGTCCCTGGCACATCTCTCACTATGCCCCTGACTGCTCCCTATGTCCCTGGCACATCTCTCACTATGCTCCTGACTGCTCCCTATGTCCCTGACACACCTCTCACTATGCTCCTGACTGCTCCCTATGTCCCTGACACACCTCTCACTATGCTCCTGACTGCTCCCTATGTCCCTGACACACCGCTCACTATGCCCCTGACTGCTCCCTATGTCCCTGGCACATCTCTCACTATGCCCCTGACTGCTCCCTATGTCCCTGGCACATCTCTCACTATGCTCCTGACTGCTCCCTATGTCCCTGGCACACCTCTCACTATGCTCCTGACTGCTCCCTATGTCCCTGGCACATCTCTCACTATGCTCCTGACTGCTCCCTATGTCCCTGGCACACCTCTCACTATGCCCCTGACTGCTCCCTATGTCCCTGACACACCTCTCACTATGCTCCTGACTGCTCCCTATGTCCCTGGCACACCTCTCACTATGCCCATGACTGCTCCCTATGTCCCTGGCACATCTCTCACTATGCTCCTGACTGCTCCCTATGTCTCTGGCACATCTCTCACTATACCCCTGACTGCTCCCTATGTCCCTGACACACCTCTCACTATGCCCCTGACTGCTCCCTATGTCTCTGGCACATCTCTCACTATGCCCCTGACTGCTCCCTATGTCCCTGGCACATCTCTCACTATGCCCCTGACTGCTCCCTATGTCCCTGGCACACCTCTCACTATGCCCCTGACTGCTCCCTATGTCCCTGGCACATCTCTCACTATGCCCCTGACTGCTCCCTATGTCCCGCACACCTCTCACTATGCCCCTGACTGTTCCTTATGTCCCTGGCACACCTTTAACTATGCCCCTGACTGCTCCCTATGTCCTGGCACACCTCTCACTATGCCCCTGACTGCTCCCTATGTCCCTGGCACACCTCTCACTATGCTCCTGACTGCTCCCTATGTCCCTGAAACACCTCTCACTATGCCCCTGACTGCTCCCTATGTCCCTGGCACATCTCTCACTATGCCCCTGACTGCTCCCTATGTCCCTGACACACCTCTCACTATGCTCCTGACTGCTCCCTATGTCCCTGGCACATCTCTCACTATGCATCTGACTGCTCCCTATGTCCCGCACACCTCTCACTATGCCCCTGACTGCTCCCTATGTCCTGGCACACCTCTCACTATGCCCCTGACTGCTCCCTATGTCCCTGGCACACCTCTCACTATGCCCCTGACTGCTCCCTATGTCCCTGGCACATCTCTCACTATGCCCCTGACTGCTCCCTATGTCCCGCACACCTCTCACTATGCCCCTGACTGCTCCCTATGTCCTGGCACATCTCTCACTATGCCCCTTACTGCTCTCTATGTCCCTGACACACCTCTCACTATGCTCCTGACTGCTCCCTATGTCCCTGGCACATCTCTCACTATGCATCTGACTGCTCCCTATGTCCCGCACACCTCTCACTATGCCCCTGACTGCTCCCTATGTCCTGGCACACCTCTCACTATGCCCCTGACTGCTCCCTATGTCCCTGGCACACCTCTCACTATGCCCCTGACTGCTCCCTATGTCCCTGGCTGACCTCTCACTATGCCCCTGACTGCTCCCTATGTCCCTGGCACACCTCTCACTATGCCCCTGGCTGCTCCCTATGTCCCTGGCACACCTCTCACTATGCTCCTGACTGCTCCCTATGTCCCTGACACACCTCTCACTATGCCCCTGACTGCTCCCTATGTCCCGCACACCTCTCACTATGCTCCTGACTGCTCCCTATGTCCCTGGCACACCTCTCACTATGCCCCTGACTGCTCCCTATGTCCCTGACACACCTCTCACTATGCCCCTGACTGCTCCCTATGTCCCTGGCACACCTCTCACTATGCCTCTGACTGCTCCCTATGTCCCTGACACACCTCTCACTATGCCCCTGACTGCTCCCTATGTCCCTGACACACCTCTCACTATGCCCCTGACTGCTCCCTATGTCCCTGGCACACCTCTCACTATGCCCCTGACTGCTCCCTATGTCCCTGGCACACCTCTCACTATGCCCCTGACTGCTCCCTATGTCCCTGGAACACCTCTCACTATGCCCCTGACTGCTCCCTATGTCCCTGGAACACCTCTCACTATGCCCCTGACTGCTCCCTATGTCCCTAGAACACCTCTCACTATGCCCCTGACTGCTCCCTATGTCCCTGGCACACCTCTCACTATGCTCCTGACTGCTCCCTATGTCCCTGGAACACCTCTCACTATGCCCCTGACTGCTCCCTATGTCCCTGGAACACCTCTCACTATGCCCCTGACTGCTCCCTATGTCCCTGGAACATCTCTCACTATGCCCCTGACTGCTCCCTATGTCCCTGGAACATCTCTCACTATGCCCCTGACTGCTCCCTATGTCCCTGGAACATCTCTCACTATGCCCCTGACTGCTCCCTATGTCCCTGGAACATCTCTCACTATGCCCCTGACTGCTCCCTATGTCCCTGGAACATCTCTCACTATGCCCCTGACTGCTCCCTATGTCCCTGGCACATCTCTCACTATGCCCCTGACTGCTCCCTATGTCCCTGGCACACCTCTCACTATGCCCCTGACTGCTCCCTATGTCCCTGGCACACCTCTCACTATGCTCCTGACTGCTCCCTATGTCCCTGGCACATCTCTCACTATGCTCCTGACTGCTCCCTATGTCCCTGGCACACCTCTCACTATGCCCCTGACTGCTCCCTATGTCCCTGACACACCTCTCACTATGCCCCTGACTGCTCCCTATGTCCCTGACACACCTCTCACTATGCCCCTGACTGCTCCCTATGTCCCGCACACCTCTCACTATGCTCCTGACTGCTCCCTATGTCCCTGGCACATCTCTCACTATGCCCCTGACTGCTCCCTATGTCCTGGCACATCTCTCACTATGCCCCTGACTGCTCCCTATGTCCCTGACACACCTCTCACTATGCCCCTGACTGCTCCCTATGTCCCTGGCACATCTCTCACTATGCCCCTGACTGCTCCCTATGTCCCTGGCACACCTCTCACTATGCCCCTGACTACTCCCTATGTCCCTGGCACATCTCTCACTATGCCCCTGACTGCTCCCTATGTCCCGCACACCTCTCACTATGCCCCTGACTGCTCCCTATGTCCCTGGCACATCTCTCACTATGCCCCTGACTGCTCCCTATGTCCCTGACACATCTCTCACTATGCCCCTGACTGCTCCCTATGTCCCGCACACCTCTCACTATGCCCCTGACTGCTCCCTATGTCCCTGGCACATCTCTCACTATGCTCCTGACTGCTCCCTATGTCCCTGGCACACCTCTCACTATGCCCCTGACTGCTCCCTATGTCCCTGGCACATCTCTCACTATGCTCCTGACTGCTCCCTATGTCCCTGGCACACCTCTCACTATGCCCCTGACTGCTCCCTATGTCCTGGCACACCTCTCACTATGCCCCTGACTGCTCCCTATGCCCCTGGCACACCTCTCACTATACCCCTGACTGCTCCCTATGTCCTGGCACACCTCTCACTATGCCCCTGACTGCTCCCTATGCCCCTGGCACACCTCTCACTATGCCCCTGACTGCTCCCTATGTCCCTGGCACATCTCTCACTATGCTCCTGACTGCTCCCTATGTCCCTGGCACACCTCTCACTATGCCCCTGACTTCTCCCTATGTCCTGGCACACCTCTCACTATGCCCCTGACTGCTCCCTATTCCCCTGGCACACCTCTCACTATGCCCCTGACTGCTCCCTATGTCCCTGGCACATCTCTCACTATGCCCCTGACTGCTCCCTATGTCCCTGGCACACCTCTCACTATGCCCCTGACTGCTCCCTATGTCCCTGGCACACCTCTCACTATGCCCCTGACTGCTCCCTATGTCCCTGGCACATCTCTCACTATGCCCCTGACTGCTCCCTATGTCCCGCACACCTCTCACTATGCCCCTGACTGCTCCCTATGCCCCTGGCACACCTCTCACTATGCCCCTGACTGCTCCCTATGTCCCTGGCACATCTCTCACTATGCCCCTGACTGCTCCCTATGTCCTGGCACACCTCTCACTATGCCCCTGACTGCTCCCTATGTCCCTGCCACATCTCTCACTATGCCCCTGACTGCTCCCTATGTCCCTGGCACATCTCTCACTATGCTCCTGACTGCTCCCTATGTCCCGCACACCTCTCACTATGCCCCTGACTGCTCCCTATGTCCTGGCACACCTCTCACTATGCCCCTGACTGCTCCCTATGTCCCGCACACCTCTCACTATGCCCATGACTGCTCCCTATGTCCCTGGCACACCTCTCACTATGCTCCTGACTGCTCCCTATGTCCCTGGCACATCTCTCACTATGCCCATGACTGCTCCCTATGTCCCTGGCACACCTCTCACTATGCTCCTGACTGCTCCCTATGTCCCTGGCACATCTCTCACTATGCCCCTGACTGCTCCCTATGTCCCTGGCACACCTCTCACTATGCTCCTGACTGCTCCCTATGTCCCTGGCACACCTCTCACTATGCTCCTGACTGCTCCCTATGTCCCTGGCACATCTCTCACTATGCTCCTGACTGCTCCCTATGTCCCTGGCACATCTCTCACTATGCTCCTGACTGCTCCCTATGTCCCTGGCACATCTCTCACTATGCCCCTGACTGCTCCCTATGTCCCTGGCACACCTCTCACTATGCCCCTGACTGCTCCCTATGTCCTGCACACCTCTCACTATGCCCATGACTGCTCCCTATGTCCCTGGCACACCTCTCACTATGCTCCTGACTGCTCCCTATGTCCATGACGCACCTCTCACTATGCCCCTGACTGCTCCCTATGTCTCTGGCACATCTCTCACTATGCCCCTGACTGCTCCCTATGTCCCTGGCACACCTCTCACTATGCCCCTGACTGCTCCCTATGTCCCTGGCACACCTCTCACTATGCCCCTGACTGCTCCCTATGCCCCTGGCACACCTCTCACTATGCTCCTGACTGCTCCCTATGTCCCTGGCACACCTCTCACTATGTCCCTGACTGCTCCCTATGTCCCTGGCACACCTCTCACTATGTCCCTGACTGCTCCCTATGTCCCTGGCACACCTCTCACTATGCCCCTGACTGCTCCCTATGTCCCTGGCACACCTCTCACTATGCTCCTGACTGCTCCCTATGTCCCTGGCACACCTCTCACTATGCTCCTGACTGCTCCCTATGTCCCGCACACCTCTCACTATGCTCCTGACTGCTCCCTATGTCCCTGGCACACCTCTCACTATGCCCCTGACTGCTCCCTATGTCCTGGCACACCTCTCACTATGCCCCTGACTGCTCCCTATGTCCCGCACACCTCTCACTATGCCCCTGACTGCTCCCTATGTCCTGGCACACCTCTCACTATGCCCTGACTGCTCCCTATGTCCCTGGCACATCTCTCACTAAGCTCCTGACTGCTCCCTATGTCCCGCACACCTCTCACTATGCCCCTGACTGCTCCCTATGTCCTGGCACACCTCTCACTATGCCCCTGACTGCTCCCTATGTCCCGCACACCTCTCACTATGCCCATGACTGCTCCCTATGTCCCTGGCACACCTCTCACTATGCTCCTGACTGCTCCCTATGTCCCTGGCACATCTCTCACTATGCCCATGACTGCTCCCTATGTCCCTGGCACACCTCTCACTATGCCCCTGACTGCTCCCTATGTCCCGCACACCTCTCACTATGCCCATGACTGCTCCCTATGTCCCTGGCACACCTCTCACTATGCCCCTGACTGCTCCCTATGTCCCGCACACCTCTCACTATGCCCATGACTGCTCCCTATGTCCCTGGCACACCTCTCACTATGCTCCTGACTGCTCCCTATGTCCATGACGCACCTCTCACTATGCCCCTGACTGCTCCCTATGTCTCTGGCACATCTCTCACTATGCCCCTGACTGCTCCCTATGTCCCTGGCACACCTCTCACTATGCCCCTGACTGCTCCCTATGCCCCTGGCACACCTCTCACTATGCCCATGACTGCTCCCTATGTCCCTGGCACACCTCTCACTATGCCCCTGACTGCTCCCTATGCCCCTGGCACACCTCTCACTATGCTCCTGACTGCTCCCTATGTCCCTGGCACACCTCTCACTATGTCCCTGACTGCTCCCTATGTCCCTGGCACACCTCTCACTATGCCCCTGACTGTTCCCTATGTCCCTGGCACACCTCTGACTATGCCCCTGACTGCTCCCTATGTCCCTGGAACACCTCTCACTATGCCCCTGACTGCTCCCTATGTCCCTGGCACACCTCTCACTATGCTCCTGACTGCTCCCTATGTCCCTGGCACACCTCTCACTATGCCCCTGACTGCTCCCTATGTCCCTGGCACATCTCTCACTATGCCCCTGACTGCTCCCTATGTCCCTGGCACACCTCTCACTATGCCCCTGACTGCTCCCTATGCCCCTGGCACACCTCTCACTATGCCCCTGACTGTTCCCTATGTCCATGACGCACCTCTCACTATGCCCCTGACTGCTCCCTATGTCTCTGGCACATCTCTCACTATGCCCCTGACTGCTCCCTATGTCCCTGGCACACCTCTCACTATGCCCCTGACTGCTCCCTATGTCCCTGGCACACCTCTCACTATGCCCCTGACTGCTCCCTATGTCCATGACGCACCTCTCACTATGCTCCTGACTGCTCCCTATGTCCCTGGCACACCTCTCACTATGCCCCTGACTGCTCCCTATGTCCATGACGCACCTCTCACTATGCCCCTGACTGCTCCCTATGTCCCTGGCACACCTCTCACTATGCCCCTGACTGCTCCCTATGTCCCTGGCACACCTCTCACTATGCCCCTGACTGCTCCCTATGTCCATGACGCACCTCTCACTATGCCCCTGACTGCTCCCTATGTCCCTGGCACATCTCTCACTATGCCCCTGACTGCTCCCTATGTCCCTGGCACACCTCTCACTATGCCCCTGACTGCTCCCTATGTCCCGCACACCTATCACTATGCCCCTGGCTGCTCCCTATGTCCCTGTCACACCTATCACTATGCTCCTGGCTGCTCCCTATGTCCCTGACACACCTCTCAATATGCCCCTGACTGCTCCCTATGTCCCTGACACACCTCTCAATATGCCCCTGGCTGCTCCCTATGTCCCTGGCACATCTCTCACTATGCCCCTGACTGCTCCCTATGTCCCTGGCACATCTCTCACTATGCCCCTGGCTGCTCCCTATGTCCCTGACACACCTCTCAATATGCCCCTGACTGCTCCCTATGTCCCTGACACACCTCTCACTATGTCCCTGACTGCTCCCTATGTCCCTGGCACATCTCTCACTATGCCCCTGACTGCTCCCTATGTCCCTGGCACATCTCTCACTATGCCCCTGGCTGCTCCCTATGTCCCTGACACACCTCTCACTATGTCCCTGACTGCTCCCTATGTCCCTGGCACATCTCTCACTATGCCCCTGACTGCTCCCTATGTCCCTGGCACATCTCTCACTATGCCCCTGGCTGCTCCCTATGTCCCTGACACACCTCTCAATATGCCCCTGACTGCTCCCTATGTCCCTGACACACCTCTCACTATGTCCCTGACTGCTCCCTATGTCCCTGGCACATCTCTCACTATGCCCCTGACTGCTCCCTATGTCCCTGGCACACCTCTCACTATGCCCCTGACTGCTCCCTATGCCCCTGGCACACCTCTCACTATGCCCCTGACTGCTCCCTATGTCCCTGGCACATCTCTCACTATGCCCCTGACTGCTCCCTATGTCCCTGACACACCTCTCACTATGCTCCTGACTGCTCCCTATGTCCCTGACACACCTCTCACTATGCTCCTGACTGCTCCCTATGTCCCTGACACACCTCTCACTATGCTCCTGACTGCTCCCTATGTCCCTGACACACCTCTCACTATGCCCCTGACTGCTCCCTATGTCCCTGACACACCGCTCACTATGCCCCTGACTGCTCCCTATGTCCCTGGCACATCTCTCACTATGCCCCTGACTGCTCCCTATGTCCCTGGCACACCTCTCACTATGCCCCTGACTGCTCCCTATGTCCCGCACATCTCTCACTATGCCCCTGACTGCTCCCTATGTCCCTGGCACATCTCTCACTATGCCCCTGACTGCTCCCTATGTCCCTGGCACACCTCACTATGCCCCTGACTGCTCCCTATGTCCCTGGCACACCTCTCACTATGCTCCTGACTGCTCCCTATGTCCCTGGCACACCTCTCACTATGCCCCTGACTGCTCCCTATGTCCCGCACACCTCTCACTATGCCCCTGACTGCTCCCTTTGCCCCGCACACCTCACTATGCCCCTGACTGCTCCCTATGTCCCGCACACCTCTCACTATGCCCCTGACTGCTCCCTTTGCCCCGCACACCTCACTATGCCCCTGACTGCTCCCTATGTCCCTGGCACACCTCTCACTATGCCCCTGACTGCTCCCTATGTCCCTGGCACACCTCTCACTATGCTCCTGACTGCTCCCTATGTCCCTGGCACACCTCTCACTATGCCCCTGACTGCTCCCTATGTCCCGCACACCTCTCACTATGCCCCTGACTGCTCCCTTTGCCCCGCACACCTCACTATGCCCCTGACTGC
The DNA here is from genome assembly GCF_028390025.1 of Pseudophryne corroboree. NCBI lineage: Eukaryota > Metazoa > Chordata > Amphibia > Anura > Myobatrachidae > Pseudophryne > Pseudophryne corroboree. The sequence goes on from NC_086449.1 coordinate 843,709,546, forward strand.
TCCCTATGTCCCGCACACCTCTCACTATGCCCCTGACTGTTCCCTATGTCCCTGGCACACCTCTCACTATGCCCCTGACTGCTCCCTATGTCCCTGGCACATCTCTCACTATGCTCCTGACTGCTCCCTATGTCCCTGGCACATCTCTCACTATGCCCCTGACTGTTCCCTATGTCCCTGGCACATCTCTCACTATGCCCCTGACTGCTCCCTATGTCCCTGGCACATCTCTCACTATGCCCCTGACTGCTCCCTATGTCCCGCACACCTCTCACTATGCCCCTGACTGCTCCCTATGTCCCTGGCACATCTCTCACTATGCCCCTGACTGCTCCCTATGTCCCTGGCACATCTCTCACTATGCCCCTGACTGCTCCCTATGTCCCTGGCACACCTCTCACTATGCCCCTGACTGCTCCCTATGTCCCTGGAACACCTCTCACTATGCCCCTGACTGCTCCCTATGTCCTTGACACACCTCTCACTATGCCCCTGACTGCTCCCTATGTCCCTGGCACATCTCTCACTATGCTCCTGACTGCTCCCTATGTCCCTGGCACACCTCTCACTATGCCCCTGACTGCTCCCTATGTCCCTGACACACCTCTCACTATGCTCCTGACTGCTCCCTATGTCCCTGGCACATCTCTCACTATGCCCCTGACTGCTCCCTATGTCCCTGGCACACCTCTCACTATGCCCCTGACTGCTCCCTATGTCCCGCACATCTCTCACTATGCCCCTGACTGCTCCCTATGTCCCTGGCACATCTCTCACTATGCCCCTGACTGCTCCCTATGTCCCTGGCACATCTCTCACTATGCCCCTGACTGCTCCCTATGTCCCTGGCACACCTCTCACTATGCCCCTGACTGCTCCCTATGTCCCTGGCACACCTCACTATGCCCCTGACTGCTCCCTATGTCCCTGGCACATCTCTCACTATGCCCCTGACTGCTCCCTATGTCCCTGGCACACCTCTCACTATGCCCCTGACTGCTCCCTATGTCCTGGCACACCTCTCACTATGCCCCTGACTGCTCCCTATGTCCCTGGCACATCTCTCACTATGCCCCTGACTGCTCCCTATGTCCCTGGAACACCTCTCACTATGCCCCTGACTGCTCTCTATGTCCTTGACACACCTCTCACTATGCCCCTGACTGCTCCCTATGTCCCTGGCACACCTCTCACTATGCCCCTGACTGCTCCCTATGTCCTGGCACACCTCTCACTATGCCCCTGACTGCTCCCTATGTCCCTGACACACCTCTCACTATGCTCCTGACTGCTCCCTATGTCCCTGGCACATCTCTCACTATGCCCCTGACTGCTCCCTATGTCCCTGGCACATCTCTCACTATGCCCCTGACTGTTCCCTATGTCCTGGCACATCTCTCACTATGCCCCTGACTGCTCCCTATGTCCCTGGCACACCTCTCACTATGCCCCTGACTGTTCCCTATGTCCTGGCACATCTCTCACTATGCCCCTGACTGCTCCCTATGTCCCTGGCACATCTCTCACTATGCCCCTGACTGCTCCCTATGTCCCGCACACCTCTCACTATGCCCCTGACTGCTCCCTATGTCCCTGGCACACCTCTCACTATGCTCCTGACTGCTCCCTATGTCCCGCACACCTCTCACTATGCCCCTGACTGCTCCCTATGTCCTGCACACCTCTCACTATGCCCCTGACTGCTCCCTATGTCCCTGGCACACCTCTCACTATGCTCCTGACTGCTCCCTATGTCCCGCACACCTCTCACTATGCCCCTGACTGCTCCCTATGTCCCTGGCACACCTCTCACTATGCCCCTGACTGCTCCCTATGTCCCTGGCACATCTCTCACTATGCCCCTGACTGCTCCCTATGTCCCGCACACCTCTCACTATGCCCCTGACTGTTCCCTATGTCCCTGGCACACCTTTAACTATGCCCCTGACTGCTCCCTATGTCCCTGGCACATCTCTCACTATGCCCCTGACTGCTCCCTATGTCCTGGCACACCTCTCACTATGCCCCTGACTGCTCCCTATGTCCCTGGCACACCTCTCACTATGCCCCTGACTGCTCCCTATGTCCCTGGAACACCTCTCACTATGCCCCTGACTGCTCACTATGTCCTTGACACACCTCTCACTATGCCCCTGACTGCTCCCTATGTCCCTGGCACATCTCTCACTATGCTCCTGACTGCTCCCTATGTCCCTGGCAAACCTCTCACTATGCCCCTGACTGCTCCCTATGTCCCTGACACACCTCTCACTATGCTCCTGACTGCTCCCTATGTCCCTGGCACATCTCTCACTATGCCCCTGACTGCTCCCTATGTCCCGCACACCTCTCACTATGCCCCTGACTGTTCCCTATGTCCCTGGCACACCTCTAACTATGCCCCTGACTGCTCCCTATGTCCCTGGCACATCTCTCACTATGCCCCTGACTGCTCCCTATGTCCCTGGCACACCTCTCACTATGCCCCTGACTGCTCCCTATGTCCCTGGCACATCTCTCACTATGCCCCTGACTGCTCCCTATGTCCTGGCACACCTCTCACTATGCCCCTGACTGCTCCCTATGTCCCTGGCACATCTCTCACTATGCCCCTGACTGCTCCCTATGTCCCTGGAACACCTCTCACTATGCCCCTGACTGCTCTCTATGTCCTTGACACACCTCTCACTATGCCCCTGACTGCTCCCTATGTCCTGGCACACCTCTCACTATGCCCCTGACTGCTCCCTATGTCCCTGACACACCTCTCACTATGCTCCTGACTGCTCCCTATGTCCCTGGCACATCTCTCACTATGCCCCTGACTGCTCCCTATGTCCCTGGCACACCTCTCACTATGCCCCTGACTGTTCCCTATGTCCTGGCACATCTCTCACTATGCCCCTGACTGCTCCCTATGTCCCTGGCACACCTCTCACTATGCCCCTGACTGTTCCCTATGTCCTGGCACATCTCTCACTATGCTCCTGACTGCTCCCTATGTCCCTGACACGCCTCTCACTATGCTCCTGACTGCTCCCTATGTCCCTGGCACATCTCTCACTATGCCCCTGACTGCTCCCTATGTCCCGCACACCTCTCACTATGCCCCTGACTGCTCCCTATGTCCCTGGCACACCTCTCACTATGCTCCTGACTGCTCCCTATGTCCCTGGCACACCTCTCACTATGCCCCTGACTGCTCCCTATGTCCCTGGCACATCTCTCACTATACCCCTGACTGCTCCCTATGTCCCGCACACCTCTCACTATGCTCCTGACTGCTCCCTATGTCCCGCACACCTCTCACTATGCCCCTGACTGCTCCCTATGTCCCTGGCACACCTCTCACTATGCTCCTGACTGCTCCCTATGTCCCGCACACCTCTCACTATGCCCCTGACTGCTCCCTATGTCCCTGGCACACCTCTCACTATGCCCCTGACTGCTCCCTATGTCCCTGACACACCTCTCACTATGCTCCTGACTGCTGCCTATGTCCTGGCACATCTCTCACTATGCCCCTGACTGTTCCCTATGTCCTGGCACATCTCTCATTATGCTCCTGACTGCTCCCTATGTCCCTGGCACACCTCTCACTATGCCCCTGACTGTTCCCTATGTCCTGGCACATCTCTCATTATGCTCCTGACTGCTCCCTATGTCCCTGACACACCTCTCACTATGCCCCTGACTGCTCCCTATGTCCCTGGCACACCTCTCACTATGCCCCTGACTGTTCCCTATGTCCTGGCACATCTCTCATTATGCTCCTGACTGCTCCCTATGTCCCTGACACACCTCTCACTATGCTCCTGACTGCTCCCTATGTCCCTGGCACATCTCTCACTATGCCCCTGACTGCTCCCTATGTCCCGCACACCTCTCACTATGCCCCTGACTGCTCCCTATGTCCCTGGCACACCTCTCACTATGCTCCTGACTGCTCCCTATGTCCCTGGCACACCTCTCACTATGCCCCTGACTGCTCCCTATGTCCCGCACACCTCTCACTATGCCCCTGACTGCTCCCTATGTCCCTGGCACACCTCTCACTATGCTCCTGACTGCTCCCTATGTCCCTGGCACACCTCTCACTATGCCCCTGACTGCTCCCTATGTCCCTGGCACACCTCTCACTATGCCCCTGACTGCTCCCTATGTCCCTGGCACATCTCTCACTATGCTCCTGACTGTTCCCTATGTCCCTGGCACACCTCTCACTATGCCCCTGACTGCTCCCTATGTCCCTGGCACACCTCTCACTATGCCCCTGACTGCTCCCTATGCCCCGCAAACCTCACTATGCCCCCGGCTGCTCCCTATGTCCCTGGCACACCTCTAAATATGCCCATGACTGCTCCCTATGTCCCTGGCACACCTCTCACTATGCCCCTGACTGCTCCCTATGTCCCTGGCACACCTCTCACTATGCTCCTGACTGCTCCCTATGTCCCTGGCACATCTCTCACTATGCCCCTGACTGCTCCCTATGTCCCTGGCACACCTCTCACTATGCCCCTGACTGCTCCCTATGTCCCTGGCACACCTCTCACTATGCTCCTGACTGCTCCCTATGTCCCTGGCACATCTCTCACTATGCCCCTGACTGCTCCCTATGTCCTGACACACCTCTCACTATGCCCCTGACTGCTCCCTATGTCCTGACACACCTCTCACTATGCTCCTGACTGCTCCCTATGTCCCTGGCACACCTCTCACTATGCCCCTGACTGCTCCATATGTCCCTGGAACACCTCTCACTATGCCCCTGACTGCTCCCTATGTCCCTGGCACACCTCTCACTATGCTCCTGACTGCTCCCTATGTCCCTGACACACCTCTCACTATGCCCCTGACTGCTCCCTATGTCCCTGGCACATCTCTCACTATGCCCCTGACTGCTCCCTATGTCCCGCACACCTCTCACTATGCCCCTGACTGCTCCCTATGTCCCTGGCACATCTCTCACTATGCCCCTGACTGCTCCCTATGTCCCGCACACCTCTCACTATGCCCCTGACTGCTCCCTATGTCCCTGGCACACCTCTCACTATGCCCCTGACTGCTCCCTATGTCCCTGGCACACCTCTCACTATGCCCCTGACTGCTCCATATGTCCCTGGAACACCTCTCACTATGCCCCTGACTGCTCCCTATGTCCCTGGCACACCTCTCACTATGCCCCTGACTGCTCCCTATGTCCCTGACACACCTCTCACTATGCCCCTGACTGCTCCCTATGTCCCTGGCACACCTCTCACTATGCCCCTGACTGCTCCCTATGTCCCTGACACACCTCTCACTATGCCCCTGACTGCTCCCTATGTCCCTGGCACATCTCTCACTATGCCCCTGACTGCTCCCTATGTCCCTGACACACCTCTCACTATGCTCCTGACTGCTCCCTATGTCCCTGGCACACCTCTCACTATGCCCCTGACTGCTCCCTATGTCCCTGACACACCTCTCACTATGCCCCTGACTGCTCCCTATGTCTCTGGCACATCTCTCACTATGCCCCTGACTGCTCCCTATGTCCCTGGCACATCTCTCACTATGCCCCTGACTGCTCCCTATGTCCCTGGAACACCTCACTATGCCCCTGACTGCTCCCTATGTCCTGGCACATCTCTCACTATGCCCCTGACTGCTCCCTATGTCCCTGGCACACCTCTCACTATGCCCCTGACTGTTCCCTATGTCCCTGGCACATCTCTCACTATGCCCCTGACTGCTCCCTATGTCCCTGGCACACCTCTCACTATGCCCCTGACTGCTCCCTATGTCCCTGGCACACCTCTCACTATGCCCCTGACTGCTCCCTATGTCCCTGGCACACCTCTCACTATGCCCCTGACTGCTCCCTATGTCCCGCACACCTCTCACTATGCCCCTGACTGCTCCCTATGTCCCGCACACCTCTCACTATGCCCCTGACTGCTCCCTATGTCCCGCACACCTCTCACTATGCCCCTGACTGCTCCCTATGTCCCTGGCACACCTCTCACTATGCCCCTGACTGCTCCCTATGTCCTGGCACACCTCTCACTATGCCCCTGACTGCTCCCTATGCCCCTGGCACATCTCTCACTATGCCCCTGACTGCTCCCTATGTCCCTGACACACCTCTCACTATGCCCCTGACTGCTCCCTATGTCCCTGGCACACCTCTCACTATGCCCCTGACTGTTCCCTATGTCCTGGCACATCTCTCATTATGCTCCTGACTGCTCCCTATGTCCCTGACACACCTCTCACTATGCTCCTGACTGCTCCCTATGTCCCTGGCACATCTCTCACTATGCCCCTGACTGCTCCCTATGTCCCGCACACCTCTCACTATGCCCCTGACTGCTCCCTATGTCCCTGGCACACCTCTCACTATGCTCCTGACTGCTCCCTATGTCCCTGGCACACCTCTCACTATGCCCCTGACTGCTCCCTATGTCCCGCACACCTCTCACTATGCCCCTGACTGCTCCCTATGTCCCTGGCACACCTCTCACTATGCTCCTGACTGCTCCCTATGTCCCGCACACCTCTCACTATGCCCCTGACTGCTCCCTATGTCCCTGGCACACCTCTCACTATGCCCCTGACTGCTCCCTATGTCCCTGGCACACCTCTCACTATGCCCCTGACTGCTCCCTATGTCCCTGGAACATCTCTCACTATGCTCCTGACTGCTCCCTATGTCCCTGGCACACCTCTCACTATGCCCCTGACTGCTCCCTATGTCCCTGGCACACCTCTCACTATGCCCCTGACTGCTCCCTATGCCCCGCAAACCTCACTATGCCCCCGGCTGCTCCCTATGTCCCTGGCACACCTCTAACTATGCCCATGACTGCTCCCTATGTCCCTGGCACACCTCTCACTATGCCCCTGACTGCTCCCTATGTCCCTGGCACACCTCTCACTATGCCCCTGACTGCTCCCTATGTCCCTGGCACACCTCTCACTATGCTCCTGACTGCTCCCTATGTCCCTGGCACATCTCTCACTATGCCCCTGACTGCTCCCTATGTCCTGACACACCTCTCACTATGCCCCTGACTGCTCCCTATGTCCTGACACACCTCTCACTATGCTCCTGACTGCTCCCTATGTCCCTGGCACACCTCTCACTATGCCCCTGACTGCTCCATATGTCCCTGGAACACCTCTCACTATGCCCCTGACTGCTCCCTATGTCCCGCACACCTCTCACTATGCCCCTGACTGCTCCCTATGTCCCTGGCACACCTCTCACTATGCCCCTGACTGCTCCCTATGTCCCTGGCACACCTCTCACTATGCCCCTGACTGCTCCCTATGTCCCTGGCACATCTCTCACTAAGCCCCTGACTGCTCCCTATGTCCCTGGCACACCTCTCACTATGTCCCGCACATCTCTCACTATGCCCCTGACTGCTCCCTATGTCCCTGGCACACCTCTCACTATGCCCCTGACTGCTCCCTATGTCCCTGGCACACCTCTCACTATGCCCCTGACTGCTCCCTATGTCCCTGACACACCTCTCACTATGCCCCTGACTGCTCCCTATGTCCCTGGCACATCTCTCACTATGCCCCTGACTGCTCCCTATGTCCCTGACACACCTCTCACTATGCCCCTGACTGCTCCCTATGTCTCTGGCACATCTCTCACTATGCCCCTGACTGCTCCCTATGTCCCTGGCACATCTCTCACTATGCCCCTGACTGCTCCCTATGTCCCTGGAACACCTCACTATGCCCCTGACTGCTCCCTATGTCCTGGCACATCTCTCACTATGCCCCTGACTGCTCCCTATGTCCCTGGCACACCTCTCACTATGCCCCTGACTGTTCCCTATGTCCCTGGCACATCTCTCACTATGCCCCTGACTGCTCCCTATGTCCCTGGCACACCTCTCACTATGCCCCTGACTGCTCCCTATGTCCCTGGCACATCTCTCACTATGCCCATGACTGCTCCCTATGTCCCTGGCACACCTCTCACTATGCCCCTGACTGCTCCCTATGTCCCTGGCACACCTCTCACTATGCCCCTGACTGCTCCCTATGTCCCGCACACCTCTCACTATGCCCCTGACTGCTCCCTATGTCCCGCACACCTCTCACTATGCCCCTGACTGCTCCCTATGTCCCTGGCACACCTCTCACTATGCCCCTGACTGCTCCCTATGTCCTGGCACACCTCTCACTATGCCCCTGACTGCTCCCTATGCCCCTGGCACATCTCTCACTATGCCCCTGACTGCTCCCTATGTCCCTGGCACACCTCTCACTATGCCCCTGACTGCTCCCTATGTCCCTGGCACACCTCTCACTATGCCCCTGACTGCTCCCTATGTCCTGGCACACCTCTCACTATGCCCCTGACTGCTCCCTATGTCCCTGGCACACCTCTCACTATGCCCCTGACTGCTCCCTATGTCCCGCACACCTCTCACTATGCCCCTGACTGCTCCCTATGTCCCTGGCACACCTCTCACTATGCCCCTGACTGCTCCCTATGTCCCTGGCACACCTCTCACTATGCCCCTGACTGCTCCCTATGTCCCTGGCACACCTCTCACTATGCCCCTGACTGCTCCCTATGTCCCTGGCACACCTCTCACTATGCCCCTGACTGCTCCCTATGTCCTGGCACACCTCTCACTATGCCCCTGACTGCTCCCTATGCCCCTGGCACATCTCTCACTATGCCCCTGACTGCTCCCTATGTCCCTGGCACACCTCTCACTATGCCCCTGACTGCTCCCTATGTCCCTGGCACACCTCTCACTATGCTCCTGACTGCTCCCTATGTCCCTGACACATCTCTCACTATGCCCCTGACTGCTCCCTATGTCCCTGGCACATCTCTCACTATGCTCCTGACTGCTCCCTACATCCCTGGAACATCTCTCACTATGCCCCTGACTGCTCCCTATGTCCCTGGCACATCTCACACTATGCTCCTGACTGCTCCCTATGTCCTGGCACACCTCTCACTATGCCCCTGACTGCTCCCTATGCCCCTGGCACACCTCTCACTATGCCCCTGACTGCTCCCTATGTCCCTGGCACACCTCTCACTATGCCCCTGACTGCTCCCTATGTCCCTGGCACACCTCTCACTATGCCCCTGACTGCTCCCTATGTCCCTGGCACACCTCTCACTATGCCCCTGACTGCTCCCTATGCCCCGCAAACCTCACTATGCCCCCGGCTGCTCCCTATGTCCCTGGCACACCTCTAACTATGCCCCTGACTGCTCCCTATGTCCCTGGCACACCTCTCACTATGCCCCTGACTGCTCCCTATGTCCCTGGCACACCTCTCACTATGCCCCTGACTGCTCCCTATGTCCCTGGCACACCTCTCACTATGCTCCTGACTGCTCCCTATGTCCCTGGCACACCTCTCACTATGCCCCTGACTGCTCCCTATGTCCCTGGCACACCTCTCACTATGCCCCTGACTGCTCCCTATGTCCCTGGCACACCTCTCACTATGCTCCTGACTGCTCCCTATGTCCCTGGCACACCTCTCACTATGCCCCTGACTGCTCCCTATGTCCCTGGCACACCTCTCACTATGCCCCTGACTGCTCCCTATGTCCCTGGCACACCTCTCACTATGCCCTTGACTGCTCCCTATGCCCCGCAAACCTCACTATGCCCCCGGCTGCTCCCTATGTCCCTGGCACACCTCTAACTATGCCCCCGACTGCTCCCTATGTCCCTGGCACACCTCTCACTATGCTCCTGACTGCTCCCTATGTCCCTGGCACACCTGTCACTATGCCCCTGACTGCTCCCTATGTCCCTGGCACATCTCTCACTATGCTCCTGACTGCTCCCTATGTCCCTGGCACATCTCTCACTATACCCCTGACTGCTCACTATGTCCCTGGCACACCTCTCACTATGCCCCTGACTGCTCCCTATGTCCCTGGCACACCTCTCACTATGCCCCTGACTGCTCCCTATGTCCCTGGCACACCTCTCACTATGCCCCTGACTGCTCCCTATGTCCCTGGCACACCTCTCACTATGCCCCTGACTGCTCCCTATGTCCCTGGCACACCTCTCACTATGCTCCTGACTGCTCCCTATGTCCCTGTCACACCTCTCACTATGCTCCTGACTGTTCCCTATGTCCTGGCACACCTCTCACTATGCCCCTGACTGCTCCCTATGTCCCTGGCACACCTCTCACTATGCCCCTGACTGCTCCCTATGTCCTGGCACACCTCTCACTATGCCCCTGACTGCTCCCTATGTCCCTGGCACACCTCTCACTATGCCCCTGACTGCTCCCTATGTCCCGCACACCTCTCACTATGCCCCTGACTGCTCCCTATGTCCCTGGCACACCTCTCACTATGCCCCTGACTGCTCCCTATGTCCCTGGCACACCTCTCACTATGCCCCTGACTGCTCCCTATGTCCCTGGCACACCTCTCACTATGCCCCTGACTGCTCCCTATGTCCCTGGCACACCTCTCACTATGCCCCTGACTGCTCCCTATGTCCCTGGCACACCTCTCACTATGCTCCTGACTGCTCCCTATGTCTCTGTCACATCTCTCACTATGCCCCTGACTGCTCCCTATGTCCCTGGCACACCTCTCACTATGCCCCTGACTGCTCCCTATGTCCTGGCACACCTCTCACTATGCCCCTGACTGCTCCCTATGTCCCTGGCACACCTCTCACTATGCCCCTGACTGCTCCCTATGTCCCTGGCACACCTCTCACTATGCCCCTGACTGCTCCCTATGTCCCTGGCACACCTCTCACTATGCTCCTGACTGCTCCCTATGTCTCTGTCACATCTCTCACTATGCCCCTGACTGCTCCCTATGTCCCTGGCACACCTCTCACTATGCCCCTGACTGCTCCCTATGTCCTGGCACACCTCTCACTATGCCCCTGACTGCTCCCTATGTCCCTGGCACACCTCTCACTATGCCCCTGACTGCTCCCTATGTCCTGGCACACCTCTCACTATGCCCCTGACTGCTCCCTATGTCCCTGTCACACCTCTCACTATGCCCCTGACTGCTCCCTATGTCCCTGGAACATCTCTCACTATGCCCCTGACTGCTCCCTATGTCCCGCACACCTGTCACTATGCCCCTGACTGCTCCCTATGTCCCTGGGACACCTCTCACTATGCCCCTGACTGCTCCCTATGTCCCTGGCACACCTCTCACTATGCCCCTGACTGCTCCCTATGTCCCTGGCACATCTCTCACTATGCCCCTGACTGCTCCCTATGTCCCTGGCACACCTCTCACTATGCCCCTGACTGTTCCCTATGTCCCTGGCACACCTCTCACTATGCCCCTGACTGCTCCCTATGTCCCTGGCACACCTCTCACTATGCCCCTGACTGCTCCCTATGTCCCTGGCACACCTCTCACTATGCTCCTGACTGCTCCCTATGTCCCTGGCACATCTCTCACTATGCCCCTGACTGCTCCCTATGTCCCTGACACATCTCTCACTATGCCCCTGACTGCTCCCTATGTCCCTGGCACATCTCTCACTATGCCCCTGACTGCTCCCTATGTCCCTGGCACATCTCTCACTATGCCCCTGACTGCTCCCTATCTCCCTGGAACATCTCTCACTATGCCCCTGACTGTTCCCTATGTCCCTGGCACACCTCTCACTATGCTCCTGACTGCTCCCTATGTCCCTGGCACATCTCTCACTATGCTCCTGACTGCTCCCTATGTCCCTGGCACATCTCTCACTATGTTCCTGACTGCTCCCTATGTCCCTGGCACATCTCTCACTATACCCCTGACTGCTCCCTATCTCCCTGGAACATCTCTCACTATGCCCCTGACTGCTCCCTATCTCCCTGGAACATCTCTCACTATGCCCCTGACTGCTCCCTATGTCCCTGGCACATCTCTCACTATGCCCCTGACTGCTCCCTATGTCCCTGGCACACCTCTCACTATGCCTCTGACTGCTCCCTATGTCCCTGGCACATCTCTCACTATGCCCCTGACTGCTCCCTATGTCCCTGGCACATCTCTCACTATGCTCCTGACTGTTCCCTATGTCCCTGGCACATCTCTCACTATGCCCCTGACTGCTCCCTATGTCCCTGGCACACCTCTCACTATGCCCCTGACTGCTCCCTATGTCCCTGGAACATCTCTCACTATGCCTCTGACTGCTCCCTATGTCCCTGGCACACCTCTCACTATGCCCCTGACTGCTCCCTATGTCGTGCACACCTCTCACTATGCCCCTGACTGCTCCCTATGTCCCGCACACCTCTCACTATGCTCCTGACTGCTCCCTATGTTCCGCACACCTCTCATTATGCTCCTGACTGCTCCCTATGTCCCTGGCACACCTCTCACTATGCCCCTGACTGCTCCCTATGTCCCGCACACCTCTCACTATGCCCCTGACTGCTCCCTATGTCCCGCACACCTCTCACTATGCCCCTGACTGCTCCCTATGTCCCTGGCACACCTCTCACTATGCCCCTGACTGCTCCCTATGTCCTGGCACACCTCTCACTATGCCCCTGACTGCTCCCTATGCCCCTGGCACATCTCTCACTATGCCCCTGACTGCTCCCTATGTCCCTGACACACCTCTCACTATGCCCCTGACTGCTCCCTATGTCCCTGGCACACCTCTCACTATGCCCCTGACTGTTCCCTATGTCCTGGCACATCTCTCATTATGCTCCTGACTGCTCCCTATGTCCCTGACACACCTCTCACTATGCTCCTGACTGCTCCCTATGTCCCTGGCACATCTCTCACTATGCCCCTGACTGCTCCCTATGTCCCGCACACCTCTCACTATGCCCCTGACTGCTCCCTATGTCCCTGGCACACCTCTCACTATGCTCCTGACTGCTCCCTATGTCCCTGGCACACCTCTCACTATGCCCCTGACTGCTCCCTATGTCCCGCACACCTCTCACTATGCCCCTGACTGCTCCCTATGTCCCTGGCACACCTCTCACTATGCTCCTGACTGCTCCCTATGTCCCGCACACCTCTCACTATGCCCCTGACTGCTCCCTATGTCCCTGGCACACCTCTCACTATGCCCCTGACTGCTCCCTATGTCCCTGGCACACCTCTCACTATGCCCCTGACTGCTCCCTATGTCCCTGGAACATCTCTCACTATGCTCCTGACTGTTCCCTATGTCCCTGGCACACCTCTCACTATGCCCCTGACTGCTCCCTATGTCCCTGGCACACCTCTCACTATGCCCCTGACTGCTCCCTATGCCCCGCAAACCTCACTATGCCCCCGGCTGCTCCCTATGTCCCTGGCACACCTCTAACTATGCCCATGACTGCTCCCTATGTCCCTGGCACACCTCTCACTATGCCCCTGACTGCTCCCTATGTCCCTGGCACACCTCTCACTATGCCCCTGACTGCTCCCTATGTCCCTGGCACACCTCTCACTATGCTCCTGACTGCTCCCTATGTCCCTGGCACATCTCTCACTATGCCCCTGACTGCTCCCTATGTCCTGGCACACCTCTCACTATGCCCCTGACTGCTCCCTATGTCCCTGGCACATCTCTCACTATGCCCCTGACTGCTCCCTATGTCCTGGCACACCTCTCACTATGCCCCTGACTGCTCCCTATGTCCCTGGCACACCTCTCACTATGCCCCTGACTGCTCCCTATGTCCCTGGAACACCTCTCACTATGCCCCTGACTGCTCACTATGTCCTTGACACACCTCTCACTATGCCCCTGACTGCTCCCTATGTCCCTGGCACATCTCTCACTATGCTCCTGACTGCTCCCTATGTCCCTGGCAAACCTCTCACTATGCCCCTGACTGCTCCCTATGTCCCTGACACACCTCTCACTATGCTCCTGACTGCTCCCTATGTCCCTGGCACATCTCTCACTATGCCCCTGACTGCTCCCTATGTCCCGCACACCTCTCACTATGCCCCTGACTGTTCCCTATGTCCCTGGCACACCTCTAACTATGCCCCTGACTGCTCCCTATGTCCCTGGCACATCTCTCACTATGCCCCTGACTGCTCCCTATGTCCCTGGCACACCTCTCACTATGCCCCTGACTGCTCCCTATGTCCCTGGCACATCTCTCACTATGCCCCTGACTGCTCCCTATGTCCTGGCACACCTCTCACTATGCCCCTGACTGCTCCCTATGTCCCTGGCACATCTCTCACTATGCCCCTGACTGCTCCCTATGTCCCTGGAACACCTCTCACTATGCCCCTGACTGCTCTCTATGTCCTTGACACACCTCTCACTATGCCCCTGACTGCTCCCTATGTCCTGGCACACCTCTCACTATGCCCCTGACTGCTCCCTATGTCCCTGACACACCTCTCACTATGCTCCTGACTGCTCCCTATGTCCCTGGCACATCTCTCACTATGCCCCTGACTGCTCCCTATGTCCCTGGCACACCTCTCACTATGCCCCTGACTGTTCCCTATGTCCTGGCACATCTCTCACTATGCCCCTGACTGCTCCCTATGTCCCTGGCACACCTCTCACTATGCCCCTGACTGTTCCCTATGTCCTGGCACATCTCTCACTATGCTCCTGACTGCTCCCTATGTCCCTGACACGCCTCTCACTATGCTCCTGACTGCTCCCTATGTCCCTGGCACATCTCTCACTATGCCCCTGACTGCTCCCTATGTCCCGCACACCTCTCACTATGCCCCTGACTGCTCCCTATGTCCCTGGCACACCTCTCACTATGCTCCTGACTGCTCCCTATGTCCCTGGCACACCTCTCACTATGCCCCTGACTGCTCCCTATGTCCCTGGCACATCTCTCACTATACCCCTGACTGCTCCCTATGTCCCGCACACCTCTCACTATGCTCCTGACTGCTCCCTATGTCCCGCACACCTCTCACTATGCCCCTGACTGCTCCCTATGTCCCTGGCACACCTCTCACTATGCTCCTGACTGCTCCCTATGTCCCGCACACCTCTCACTATGCCCCTGACTGCTCCCTATGTCCCTGGCACACCTCTCACTATGCCCCTGACTGCTCCCTATGTCCCTGACACACCTCTCACTATGCTCCTGACTGCTCCCTATGTCCTGGCACATCTCTCACTATGCCCCTGACTGTTCCCTATGTCCTGGCACATCTCTCATTATGCTCCTGACTGCTCCCTATGTCCCTGGCACACCTCTCACTATGCCCCTGACTGTTCCCTATGTCCTGGCACATCTCTCATTATGCTCCTGACTGCTCCCTATGTCCCTGACACACCTCTCACTATGCCCCTGACTGCTCCCTATGTCCCTGGCACACCTCTCACTATGCCCCTGACTGTTCCCTATGTCCTGGCACATCTCTCATTATGCTCCTGACTGCTCCCTATGTCCCTGACACACCTCTCACTATGCTCCTGACTGCTCCCTATGTCCCTGGCACATCTCTCACTATGCCCCTGACTGCTCCCTATGTCCCGCACACCTCTCACTATGCCCCTGACTGCTCCCTATGTCCCTGGCACACCTCTCACTATGCTCCTGACTGCTCCCTATGTCCCTGGCACACCTCTCACTATGCCCCTGACTGCTCCCTATGTCCCGCACACCTCTCACTATGCCCCTGACTGCTCCCTATGTCCCTGGCACACCTCTCACTATGCTCCTGACTGCTCCCTATGTCCCTGGCACACCTCTCACTATGCCCCTGACTGCTCCCTATGTCCCTGGCACACCTCTCACTATGCCCCTGACTGCTCCCTATGTCCCTGGCACATCTCTCACTATGCTCCTGACTGTTCCCTATGTCCCTGGCACACCTCTCACTATGCCCCTGACTGCTCCCTATGTCCCTGGCACACCTCTCACTATGCCCCTGACTGCTCCCTATGCCCCGCAAACCTCACTATGCCCCCGGCTGCTCCCTATGTCCCTGGCACACCTCTAAATATGCCCATGACTGCTCCCTATGTCCCTGGCACACCTCTCACTATGCCCCTGACTGCTCCCTATGTCCCTGGCACACCTCTCACTATGCTCCTGACTGCTCCCTATGTCCCTGGCACATCTCTCACTATGCCCCTGACTGCTCCCTATGTCCCTGGCACACCTCTCACTATGCCCCTGACTGCTCCCTATGTCCCTGGCACACCTCTCACTATGCTCCTGACTGCTCCCTATGTCCCTGGCACATCTCTCACTATGCCCCTGACTGCTCCCTATGTCCTGACACACCTCTCACTATGCCCCTGACTGCTCCCTATGTCCTGACACACCTCTCACTATGCTCCTGACTGCTCCCTATGTCCCTGGCACACCTCTCACTATGCCCCTGACTGCTCCATATGTCCCTGGAACACCTCTCACTATGCCCCTGACTGCTCCCTATGTCCCTGGCACACCTCTCACTATGCTCCTGACTGCTCCCTATGTCCCTGACACACCTCTCACTATGCCCCTGACTGCTCCCTATGTCCCTGGCACATCTCTCACTATGCCCCTGACTGCTCCCTATGTCCCGCACACCTCTCACTATGCCCCTGACTGCTCCCTATGTCCCTGGCACATCTCTCACTATGCCCCTGACTGCTCCCTATGTCCCGCACACCTCTCACTATGCCCCTGACTGCTCCCTATGTCCCTGGCACACCTCTCACTATGCCCCTGACTGCTCCCTATGTCCCTGGCACACCTCTCACTATGCCCCTGACTGCTCCATATGTCCCTGGAACACCTCTCACTATGCCCCTGACTGCTCCCTATGTCCCTGGCACACCTCTCACTATGCCCCTGACTGCTCCCTATGTCCCTGACACACCTCTCACTATGCCCCTGACTGCTCCCTATGTCCCTGGCACACCTCTCACTATGCCCCTGACTGCTCCCTATGTCCCTGACACACCTCTCACTATGCCCCTGACTGCTCCCTATGTCCCTGGCACATCTCTCACTATGCCCCTGACTGCTCCCTATGTCCCTGACACACCTCTCACTATGCTCCTGACTGCTCCCTATGTCCCTGGCACACCTCTCACTATGCCCCTGACTGCTCCCTATGTCCCTGACACACCTCTCACTATGCCCCTGACTGCTCCCTATGTCTCTGGCACATCTCTCACTATGCCCCTGACTGCTCCCTATGTCCCTGGCACATCTCTCACTATGCCCCTGACTGCTCCCTATGTCCCTGGAACACCTCACTATGCCCCTGACTGCTCCCTATGTCCTGGCACATCTCTCACTATGCCCCTGACTGCTCCCTATGTCCCTGGCACACCTCTCACTATGCCCCTGACTGTTCCCTATGTCCCTGGCACATCTCTCACTATGCCCCTGACTGCTCCCTATGTCCCTGGCACACCTCTCACTATGCCCCTGACTGCTCCCTATGTCCCTGGCACACCTCTCACTATGCCCCTGACTGCTCCCTATGTCCCTGGCACACCTCTCACTATGCCCCTGACTGCTCCCTATGTCCCGCACACCTCTCACTATGCCCCTGACTGCTCCCTATGTCCCGCACACCTCTCACTATGCCCCTGACTGCTCCCTATGTCCCGCACACCTCTCACTATGCCCCTGACTGCTCCCTATGTCCCTGGCACACCTCTCACTATGCCCCTGACTGCTCCCTATGTCCTGGCACACCTCTCACTATGCCCCTGACTGCTCCCTATGCCCCTGGCACATCTCTCACTATGCCCCTGACTGCTCCCTATGTCCCTGACACACCTCTCACTATGCCCCTGACTGCTCCCTATGTCCCTGGCACACCTCTCACTATGCCCCTGACTGTTCCCTATGTCCTGGCACATCTCTCATTATGCTCCTGACTGCTCCCTATGTCCCTGACACACCTCTCACTATGCTCCTGACTGCTCCCTATGTCCCTGGCACATCTCTCACTATGCCCCTGACTGCTCCCTATGTCCCGCACACCTCTCACTATGCCCCTGACTGCTCCCTATGTCCCTGGCACACCTCTCACTATGCTCCTGACTGCTCCCTATGTCCCTGGCACACCTCTCACTATGCCCCTGACTGCTCCCTATGTCCCGCACACCTCTCACTATGCCCCTGACTGCTCCCTATGTCCCTGGCACACCTCTCACTATGCTCCTGACTGCTCCCTATGTCCCGCACACCTCTCACTATGCCCCTGACTGCTCCCTATGTCCCTGGCACACCTCTCACTATGCCCCTGACTGCTCCCTATGTCCCTGGCACACCTCTCACTATGCCCCTGACTGCTCCCTATGTCCCTGGAACATCTCTCACTATGCTCCTGACTGCTCCCTATGTCCCTGGCACACCTCTCACTATGCCCCTGACTGCTCCCTATGTCCCTGGCACACCTCTCACTATGCCCCTGACTGCTCAATATGCCCCGCAAACCTCACTATGCCCCCGGCTGCTCCCTATGTCCCTGGCACACCTCTAACTATGCCCATGACTGCTCCCTATGTCCCTGGCACACCTCTCACTATGCCCCTGACTGCTCCCTATGTCCCTGGCACACCTCTCACTATGCCCCTGACTGCTCCCTATGTCCCTGGCACACCTCTCACTATGCTCCTGACTGCTCCCTATGTCCCTGGCACATCTCTCACTATGCCCCTGACTGCTCCCTATGTCCTGACACACCTCTCACTATGCCCCTGACTGCTCCCTATGTCCTGACACACCTCTCACTATGCTCCTGACTGCTCCCTATGTCCCTGGCACACCTCTCACTATGCCCCTGACTGCTCCATATGTCCCTGGAACACCTCTCACTATGCCCCTGACTGCTCCCTATGTCCCGCACACCTCTCACTATGCCCCTGACTGCTCCCTATGTCCCTGGCACACCTCTCACTATGCCCCTGACTGCTCCCTATGTCCCTGGCACACCTCTCACTATGCCCCTGACTGCTCCCTATGTCCCTGGCACATCTCTCACTAAGCCCCTGACTGCTCCCTATGTCCCTGGCACACCTCTCACTATGTCCCGCACATCTCTCACTATGCCCCTGACTGCTCCCTATGTCCCTGGCACACCTCTCACTATGCCCCTGACTGCTCCCTATGTCCCTGGCACACCTCTCACTATGCCCCTGACTGCTCCCTATGTCCCTGACACACCTCTCACTATGCCCCTGACTGCTCCCTATGTCCCTGGCACATCTCTCACTATGCCCCTGACTGCTCCCTATGTCCCTGACACACCTCTCACTATGCCCCTGACTGCTCCCTATGTCTCTGGCACATCTCTCACTATGCCCCTGACTGCTCCCTATGTCCCTGGCACATCTCTCACTATGCCCCTGACTGCTCCCTATGTCCCTGGAACACCTCACTATGCCCCTGACTGCTCCCTATGTCCTGGCACATCTCTCACTATGCCCCTGACTGCTCCCTATGTCCCTGGCACACCTCTCACTATGCCCCTGACTGTTCCCTATGTCCCTGGCACATCTCTCACTATGCCCCTGACTGCTCCCTATGTCCCTGGCACACCTCTCACTATGCCCCTGACTGCTCCCTATGTCCCTGGCACATCTCTCACTATGCCCATGACTGCTCCCTATGTCCCTGGCACACCTCTCACTATGCCCCTGACTGCTCCCTATGTCCCTGGCACACCTCTCACTATGCCCCTGACTGCTCCCTATGTCCCGCACACCTCTCACTATGCCCCTGACTGCTCCCTATGTCCCGCACACCTCTCACTATGCCCCTGACTGCTCCCTATGTCCCTGGCACACCTCTCACTATGCCCCTGACTGCTCCCTATGTCCTGGCACACCTCTCACTATGCCCCTGACTGCTCCCTATGCCCCTGGCACATCTCTCACTATGCCCCTGACTGCTCCCTATGTCCCTGGCACACCTCTCACTATGCCCCTGACTGCTCCCTATGTCCCTGGCACACCTCTCACTATGCCCCTGACTGCTCCCTATGTCCTGGCACACCTCTCACTATGCCCCTGACTGCTCCCTATGTCCCTGGCACACCTCTCACTATGCCCCTGACTGCTCCCTATGTCCCGCACACCTCTCACTATGCCCCTGACTGCTCCCTATGTCCCTGGCACACCTCTCACTATGCCCCTGACTGCTCCCTATGTCCCTGGCACACCTCTCACTATGCCCCTGACTGCTCCCTATGTCCCTGGCACACCTCTCACTATGCCCCTGACTGCTCCCTATGTCCCTGGCACACCTCTCACTATGCCCCTGACTGCTCCCTATGTCCTGGCACACCTCTCACTATGCCCCTGACTGCTCCCTATGCCCCTGGCACATCTCTCACTATGCCCCTGACTGCTCCCTATGTCCCTGGCACACCTCTCACTATGCCCCTGACTGCTCCCTATGTCCCTGGCACACCTCTCACTATGCTCCTGACTGCTCCCTATGTCCCTGACACATCTCTCACTATGCCCCTGACTGCTCCCTATGTCCCTGGCACATCTCTCACTATGCTCCTGACTGCTCCCTACATCCCTGGAACATCTCTCACTATGCCCCTGACTGCTCCCTATGTCCCTGGCACATCTCACACTATGCTCCTGACTGCTCCCTATGTCCTGGCACACCTCTCACTATGCCCCTGACTGCTCCCTATGCCCCTGGCACACCTCTCACTATGCCCCTGACTGCTCCCTATGTCCCTGGCACACCTCTCACTATGCCCCTGACTGCTCCCTATGTCCCTGGCACACCTCTCACTATGCCCCTGACTGCTCCCTATGTCCCTGGCACACCTCTCACTATGCCCCTGACTGCTCCCTATGCCCCGCAAACCTCACTATGCCCCCGGCTGCTCCCTATGTCCCTGGCACACCTCTAACTATGCCCCTGACTGCTCCCTATGTCCCTGGCACACCTCTCACTATGCCCCTGACTGCTCCCTATGTCCCTGGCACACCTCTCACTATGCCCCTGACTGCTCCCTATGTCCCTGGCACACCTCTCACTATGCTCCTGACTGCTCCCTATGTCCCTGGCACACCTCTCACTATGCCCCTGACTGCTCCCTATGTCCCTGGCACACCTCTCACTATGCCCCTGACTGCTCCCTATGTCCCTGGCACACCTCTCACTATGCTCCTGACTGCTCCCTATGTCCCTGGCACACCTCTCACTATGCCCCTGACTGCTCCCTATGTCCCTGGCACACCTCTCACTATGCCCCTGACTGCTCCCTATGTCCCTGGCACACCTCTCACTATGCCCTTGACTGCTCCCTATGCCCCGCAAACCTCACTATGCCCCCGGCTGCTCCCTATGTCCCTGGCACACCTCTAACTATGCCCCCGACTGCTCCCTATGTCCCTGGCACACCTCTCACTATGCTCCTGACTGCTCCCTATGTCCCTGGCACACCTGTCACTATGCCCCTGACTGCTCCCTATGTCCCTGGCACATCTCTCACTATGCTCCTGACTGCTCCCTATGTCCCTGGCACATCTCTCACTATACCCCTGACTGCTCACTATGTCCCTGGCACACCTCTCACTATGCCCCTGACTGCTCCCTATGTCCCTGGCACACCTCTCACTATGCCCCTGACTGCTCCCTATGTCCCTGGCACACCTCTCACTATGCCCCTGACTGCTCCCTATGTCCCTGGCACACCTCTCACTATGCCCCTGACTGCTCCCTATGTCCCTGGCACACCTCTCACTATGCTCCTGACTGCTCCCTATGTCCCTGTCACACCTCTCACTATGCTCCTGACTGCTCCCTATGTCCTGGCACACCTCTCACTATGCTCCTGACTGCTCCCTATGTCTCTGTCACATCTCTCACTATGCCCCTGACTGCTCCCTATGTCCCTGGCACACCTCTCACTATGCCCCTGACTGCTCCCTATGTCCTGGCACACCTCTCACTATGCCCCTGACTGCTCCCTATGTCCCTGGCACACCTCTCACTATGCCCCTGACTGCTCCCTATGTCCTGGCACACCTCTCACTATGCCCCTGACTGCTCCCTATGTCCCTGTCACACCTCTCACTATGCCCCTGACTGCTCCCTATGTCCCTGGAACATCTCTCACTATGCCCCTGACTGCTCCCTATGTCCCGCACACCTGTCACTATGCCCCTGACTGCTCCCTATGTCCCTGGGACACCTCTCACTATGCCCCTGACTGCTCCCTATGTCCCTGGCACACCTCTCACTATGCCCCTGACTGCTCCCTATGTCCCTGGCACATCTCTCACTATGCCCCTGACTGCTCCCTATGTCCCTGGCACACCTCTCACTATGCCCCTGACTGTTCCCTATGTCCCTGGCACACCTCTCACTATGCCCCTGACTGCTCCCTATGTCCCTGGCACACCTCTCACTATGCCCCTGACTGCTCCCTATGTCCCTGGCACACCTCTCACTATGCTCCTGACTGCTCCCTATGTCCCTGGCACATCTCTCACTATGCCCCTGACTGCTCCCTATGTCCCTGACACATCTCTCACTATGCCCCTGACTGCTCCCTATGTCCCTGGCACATCTCTCACTATGCCCCTGACTGCTCCCTATGTCCCTGGCACATCTCTCACTATGCCCCTGACTGCTCCCTATCTCCCTGGAACATCTCTCACTATGCCCCTGACTGTTCCCTATGTCCCTGGCACACCTCTCACTATGCTCCTGACTGCTCCCTATGTCCCTGGCACATCTCTCACTATGCTCCTGACTGCTCCCTATGTCCCTGGCACATCTCTCACTATGTTCCTGACTGCTCCCTATGTCCCTGGCACATCTCTCACTATGCCCCTGACTGCTCCCTATCTCCCTGGAACATCTCTCACTATGCCCCTGACTGCTCCCTATCTCCCTGGAACATCTCTCACTATGCCCCTGACTGCTCCCTATGTCCCTGGCACATCTCTCACTATGCCCCGGACTGCTCCCTATGTCCCTGGCACACCTCTCACTATGCCTCTGACTGCTCCCTATGTCCCTGGCACATCTCTCACTATGCCCCTGACTGCTCCCTATGTCCCTGGCACATCTCTCACTATGCTCCTGACTGTTCCCTATGTCCCTGGCACATCTCTCACTATGCCCCTGACTGCTCCCTATGTCCCTGGCACACCTCTCACTATGCCCCTGACTGCTCCCTATGTCCCTGGAACATCTCTCACTATGCCTCTGACTGCTCCCTATGTCCCTGGCACACCTCTCACTATGCCCCTGACTGCTCCCTATGTCGTGCACACCTCTCACTATGCCCCTGACTGCTCCCTATGTCCCGCACACCTCTCACTATGCTCCTGACTGCTCCCTATGTTCCGCACACCTCTCATTATGCTCCTGACTGCTCCCTATGTCCCTGGCACACCTCTCACTATGCCCCTGACTGCTCCCTATGTCCCGCACACCTCTCACTATGCCCCTGACTGCTCCCTATGTCCCGCACACCTCTCACTATGCCCCTGACTGCTCCCTATGTCCCTGGCACACCTCTCACTATGCCCCTGACTGCTCCCTATGTCCTGGCACACCTCTCACTATGCCCCTGACTGCTCCCTATGCCCCTGGCACATCTCTCACTATGCCCCTGACTGCTCCCTATGTCCCTGACACACCTCTCACTATGCCCCTGACTGCTCCCTATGTCCCTGGCACACCTCTCACTATGCCCCTGACTGTTCCCTATGTCCTGGCACATCTCTCATTATGCTCCTGACTGCTCCCTATGTCCCTGACACACCTCTCACTATGCTCCTGACTGCTCCCTATGTCCCTGGCACATCTCTCACTATGCCCCTGACTGCTCCCTATGTCCCGCACACCTCTCACTATGCCCCTGACTGCTCCCTATGTCCCTGGCACACCTCTCACTATGCTCCTGACTGCTCCCTATGTCCCTGGCACACCTCTCACTATGCCCCTGACTGCTCCCTATGTCCCGCACACCTCTCACTATGCCCCTGACTGCTCCCTATGTCCCTGGCACACCTCTCACTATGCTCCTGACTGCTCCCTATGTCCCGCACACCTCTCACTATGCCCCTGACTGCTCCCTATGTCCCTGGCACACCTCTCACTATGCCCCTGACTGCTCCCTATGTCCCTGGCACACCTCTCACTATGCCCCTGACTGCTCCCTATGTCCCTGGAACATCTCTCACTATGCTCCTGACTGTTCCCTATGTCCCTGGCACACCTCTCACTATGCCCCTGACTGCTCCCTATGTCCCTGGCACACCTCTCACTATGCCCCTGACTGCTCCCTATGCCCCGCAAACCTCACTATGCCCCCGGCTGCTCCCTATGTCCCTGGCACACCTCTAACTATGCCCATGACTGCTCCCTATGTCCCTGGCACACCTCTCACTATGCCCCTGACTGCTCCCTATGTCCCTGGCACACCTCTCACTATGCCCCTGACTGCTCCCTATGTCCCTGGCACACCTCTCACTATGCTCCTGACTGCTCCCTATGTCCCTGGCACATCTCTCACTATGCCCCTGACTGCTCCCTATGTCCTGACACACCTCTCACTATGCCCCTGACTGCTCCCTATGTCCTGACACACCTCTCACTATGCTCCTGACTGCTCCCTATGTCCCTGGCACACCTCTCACTATGCCCCTGACTGCTCCATATGTCCCTGGAACACCTCTCACTATGCCCCTGACTGCTCCCTATGTCCCTGGCACACCTCTCACTATGCTCCTGACTGCTCCCTATGTCCCTGGCACACCTCTCACTATGCTCCTGACTGCTCCCTATGTCCCTGACACACCTCTCACTATGCCCCTGACTGCTCCCTATGTCCCTGGCACATCTCTCACAATGCCCCTGACTGCTCCCTATGTCCCGCACACCTCTCACTATGCCCCTGACTGCTCCCTATGTCCCTGGCACATCTCTCACTATGCCCTGACTGCTCCCTATGTCCCGCACACCTCTCACTATGCCCCTGACTGCTCCCTATGTCCCTGGCACACCTCTCACTATGCCCCTGACTGCTCCCTATGTCCCTGGCACACCTCTCACTATGCCCCTGACTGCTCCATATGTCCCTGGAACACCTCTCACTATGCCCCTGACTGCTCCCTATGTCCCTGACACACCTCTCACTATGCCCCTGACTGCTCCCTATGTCCCTGGCACATCTCTCACTATGCCCCTGACTGCTCCCTATGTCCCTGGCACACCTCTCACTATGCCCCTGACTGCTCCCTATGCCCCTGGCACATCTCTCACTATGCCCCTGACTGCTCCCTATGTCCCTGGCACACCTCTCACTATGCCCCTGACTGCTCCCTATGTCCCTGGCACACCTCTCACTATGCTCCTGACTGCTCCCTATGTCCCTGACACATCTCTCACTATGCCCCTGACTGCTCCCTATGTCCTGGCACACCTCTCACTATGCCCCTGACTGCTCCCTATGCCCCTGGCACACCTCTCACTATGCCCCTGACTGCTCCCTATGTCCCTGGCACACCTCTCACTATGCCCCTGACTGCTCCCTATGTCCCTGGCACACCTCTCACTATGCCCCTGACTGCTCCCTATGTCCCTGGCACACCTCTCACTATGCCCCTGACTGCTCCCTATGCCCCGCAAACCTCACTATGCCCCCGGCTGCTCCCTATGTCCCTGGCACACCTCTAACTATGCCCCTGACTGCTCCCTATGTCCCTGGCACACCTCTCACTATGCCCCTGACTGCTCCCTATGTCCCTGGCACACCTCTCACTATGCCCCTGACTGCTCCCTATGTCCCTGGCACACCTCTCACTATGCTCCTGACTGCTCCCTATGTCCCTGGCACACCTCTCACTATGCCCCTGACTGCTCCCTATGTCCCTGGCACACCTCTCACTATGCCCCTGACTGCTCCCTATGTCCCTGGCACACCTCTCACTATGCTCCTGACTGCTCCCTATGTCCCTGGCACACCTCTCACTATGCCCCTGACTGCTCCCTATGTCCCTGGCACACCTCTCACTATGCCCCTGACTGCTCCCTATGTCCCTGGCACACCTCTCACTATGCCCTTGACTGCTCCCTATGCCCCGCAAACCTCACTATGCCCCCGGCTGCTCCCTATGTCCCTGGCACACCTCTAACTATGCCCCCGACTGCTCCCTATGTCCCTGGCACACCTCTCACTATGCTCCTGACTGCTCCCTATGTCCCTGGCACACCTGTCACTATGCCCCTGACTGCTCCCTATGTCCCTGGCACATCTCTCACTATGCTCCTGACTGCTCCCTATGTCCCTGGCACATCTCTCACTATACCCCTGACTGCTCCCTATGTCCCTGGCACACCTCTCACTATGCCCCTGACTGCTCCCTATGTCCCTGGCACACCTCTCACTATGCCCCTGACTGCTCCCTATGTCCCTGGCACACCTCTCACTATGCCCCTGACTGCTCCCTATGTCCCTGGCACACCTCTCACTATGCCCCTGACTGCTCCCTATGTCCCTGGCACACCTCTCACTATGCTCCTGACTGCTCCCTATGTCCCTGGCACACCTCTCACTATGCCCCTGACTGCTCCCTATGTCCCTGGAACATCTCTCACTATGCCCCTGACTGCTCCCTATGTCCCGCACACCTGTCACTATGCCCCTGACTGCTCCCTATGTCCCTGGGACACCTCTCACTATGCCCCTGACTGCTCCCTATGTCCCTGGCACACCTCTCACTATGCCCCTGACTGCTCCCTATGTCCCTGGCACACCTCTCACTATGCCCCTGACTGCTCCCTATGTCCCTGGCACACCTCTCACTATGCTCCTGACTGCTCCCTATGTCCCTGGCACATCTCTCACTATGCCCCTGACTGCTCCCTATGTCCCTGACACATCTCTCACTATGCCCCTGACTGCTCCCTATGTCCCTGGCACATCTCTCACTATGCCCCTGACTGCTCCCTATGTCCCTGGCACATCTCTCACTATGCCCCTGACTGCTCCCTATCTCCCTGGAACATCTCTCACTATGCCCCTGACTGTTCCCTATGTCCCTGGCACATCTCTCACTATGCTCCTGACTGCTCCCTATGTCCCTGGCACATCTCTCACTATGCTCCTGACTGCTCCCTATGTCCCTGGCACACCTCTCACTATGCCCCTGACTGCTCCCTATGTCCCTGGCACATCTCTCACTATGCTCCTGACTGTTCCCTATGTCCCTGGCACATCTCTCACTATGCCCCTGACTGCTCCCTATGTCCCTGGCACACCTCTCACTATGCCCCTGACTGCTCCCTATGTCCCTGGAACATCTCTCACTATGCCTCTGACTGCTCCCTATGTCCCTGGCACACCTCTCACTATGCCCCTGACTGCTCCCTATGTCGTGCACACCTCTCACTATGCCCCTGACTGCTCCCTATGTCCCGCACACCTCTCACTATGCTCCTGACTGCTCCCTATGTTCCGCACACCTCTCATTATGCTCCTGACTGCTCCCTATGTCCTGGCACACCTCTCACTATGCCCCTGACTGCTCCCTATGCCCCTGGCACACCTCTCACTATGCCCCTGACTGCTCCCTATGTCCCTGGCACACCTCTCACTATGCCCCTGACTGCTCCCTATGTCGTGCACACCTCTCACTATGCCCCTGACTGCTCCCTATGTCCCGCACACCTCTCACTATGCTCCTGACTGCTCCCTATGTTCCGCACACCTCTCATTATGCTCCTAACTGCTCCCTATGTCCCTGGCACATCTCTCACTATGCCCCTGACTGCTCCCTATGCCCCTCACACCTCTCACTATGCCCCTGACTGCTCCCTATGTCCCGCACACCTCTCTCTATGCCCCTGACTGCTCCCTATGTCCCTGGCACACCTCTCACTATGCCCATGACTGCTCCCTATGTCCCGCACACCTCACTATGCCCCTGACTGCTCCCTATGTCCCTGGCACACCTCTCACTATGCCCCTGACTGCTCCCTATGTCCCTGACACACCTCTCACTATGCTCCTGACTGCTCCCTATGTCCCTGACACACCTCTCACTATGCCCCTGACTGCTCCCTATGTCCCTGGCACACCTCTCACTATGCCTCTGACTGCTCCCTATGTCCCTGACACACCTCTCACTATGCCCCTGACTGCTCCCTATGTCCCTGACACACCTCTCACTATGCCCCTGACTGCTCCCTATGTCCCTGGCACACCTCTCACTATGCCCCTGACTGCTCCCTATGTCCCTGGCACACCTCTCACTATGCCCCTGACTGCTCCCTATGTCCCTGGAACACCTCTCACTATGCCCCTGACTGCTCCCTATGTCCCTGGAACACCTCTCACTATGCCCCTGACTGCTCCCTATGTCCCTAGAACACCTCTCACTATGCCCCTGACTGCTCCCTATGTCCCTGGCACACCTCTCACTATGCTCCTGACTGCTCCCTATGTCCCTGGAACACCTCTCACTATGCCCCTGACTGCTCCCTATGTCCCTGGAACACCTCTCACTATGCCCCTGACTGCTCCCTATGTCCCTGGAACATCTCTCACTATGCCCCTGACTGCTCCCTATGTCCCTGGAACATCTCTCACTATGCCCCTGACTGCTCCCTATGTCCCTGGAACATCTCTCACTATGCCCCTGACTGCTCCCTATGTCCCTGGAACATCTCTCACTATGCCCCTGACTGCTCCCTATGTCCCTGGAACATCTCTCACTATGCCCCTGACTGCTCCCTATGTCCCTGGCACATCTCTCACTATGCCCCTGACTGCTCCCTATGTCCCTGGCACACCTCTCACTATGCCCCTGACTGCTCCCTATGTCCCTGGCACACCTCTCACTATGCTCCTGACTGCTCCCTATGTCCCTGGCACATCTCTCACTATGCTCCTGACTGCTCCCTATGTCCCTGGCACACCTCTCACTATGCCCCTGACTGCTCCCTATGTCCCTGGCACACCTCTCACTATGCTCCTGACTGCTCCCTATGTCCCTGGCACATCTCTCACTATGCCCCTGACTGCTCCCTATGTCCCTGGCACACCTCTCACTATGCCCCTGACTGCTCCCTATGTCCCTGACACACCTCTCACTATGCCCCTGACTGCTCCCTATGTCCCTGACACACCTCTCACTATGCCCCTGACTGCTCCCTATGTCCCGCACACCTCTCACTATGCTCCTGACTGCTCCCTATGTCCCTGGCACATCTCTCACTATGCCCCTGACTGCTCCCTATGTCCTGGCACATCTCTCACTATGCCCCTGACTGCTCCCTATGTCCCTGACACACCTCTCACTATGCCCCTGACTGCTCCCTATGTCCCTGGCACATCTCTCACTATGCCCCTGACTGCTCCCTATGTCCCTGGCACACCTCTCACTATGCCCCTGACTACTCCCTATGTCCCTGGCACATCTCTCACTATGCCCCTGACTGCTCCCTATGTCCCGCACACCTCTCACTATGCCCCTGACTGCTCCCTATGTCCCTGGCACATCTCTCACTATGCCCCTGACTGCTCCCTATGTCCCTGACACATCTCTCACTATGCCCCTGACTGCTCCCTATGTCCCTGGCACACCTCTCACTATGCTCCTGACTGCTCCCTATGTCCCTGGAACACCTCTCACTATGCCCCTGACTGCTCCCTATGTCCCTGGAACACCTCTCACTATGCCCCTGACTGCTCCCTATGTCCCTGGAACATCTCTCACTATGCCCCTGACTGCTCCCTATGTCCCTGGAACATCTCTCACTATGCCCCTGACTGCTCCCTATGTCCCTGGAACATCTCTCACTATGCCCCTGACTGCTCCCTATGTCCCTGGAACATCTCTCACTATGCCCCTGACTGCTCCCTATGTCCCTGGAACATCTCTCACTATGCCCCTGACTGCTCCCTATGTCCCTGGCACATCTCTCACTATGCCCCTGACTGCTCCCTATGTCCCTGGCACACCTCTCACTATGCCCCTGACTGCTCCCTATGTCCTGGCACACCTCTCACTATGCCCCTGACTGCTCCCTATGCCCCTGGCACACCTCTCACTATACCCCTGACTGCTCCCTATGTCCTGGCACACCTCTCACTATGCCCCTGACTGCTCCCTATGCCCCTGGCACACCTCTCACTATGCCCCTGACTGCTCCCTATGTCCCTGGCACATCTCTCACTATGCTCCTGACTGCTCCCTATGTCCCTGGCACACCTCTCACTATGCCCCTGACTTCTCCCTATGTCCTGGCACACCTCTCACTATGCCCCTGACTGCTCCCTATTCCCCTGGCACACCTCTCACTATGCCCCTGACTGCTCCCTATGTCCCTGGCACATCTCTCACTATGCCCCTGACTGCTCCCTATGTCCCTGGCACACCTCTCACTATGCCCCTGACTGCTCCCTATGTCCCTGGCACACCTCTCACTATGCCCCTGACTGCTCCCTATGTCCCTGGCACATCTCTCACTATGCCCCTGACTGCTCCCTATGTCCCGCACACCTCTCACTATGCCCCTGACTGCTCCCTATGCCCCTGGCACACCTCTCACTATGCCCCTGACTGCTCCCTATGTCCCTGGCACATCTCTCACTATGCCCCTGACTGCTCCCTATGTCCTGGCACACCTCTCACTATGCCCCTGACTGCTCCCTATGTCCCTGCCACATCTCTCACTATGCCCCTGACTGCTCCCTATGTCCCTGGCACATCTCTCACTATGCTCCTGACTGCTCCCTATGTCCCGCACACCTCTCACTATGCCCCTGACTGCTCCCTATGTCCTGGCACACCTCTCACTATGCCCCTGACTGCTCCCTATGTCCCGCACACCTCTCACTATGCCCATGACTGCTCCCTATGTCCCTGGCACACCTCTCACTATGCTCCTGACTGCTCCCTATGTCCCTGGCACATCTCTCACTATGCCCATGACTGCTCCCTATGTCCCTGGCACACCTCTCACTATGCTCCTGACTGCTCCCTATGTCCCTGGCACATCTCTCACTATGCCCCTGACTGCTCCCTATGTCCCTGGCACACCTCTCACTATGCTCCTGACTGCTCCCTATGTCCCTGGCACACCTCTCACTATGCTCCTGACTGCTCCCTATGTCCCTGGCACATCTCTCACTATGCTCCTGACTGCTCCCTATGTCCCTGGCACATCTCTCACTATGCTCCTGACTGCTCCCTATGTCCCTGGCACATCTCTCACTATGCCCCTGACTGCTCCCTATGTCCCTGGCACACCTCTCACTATGCCCCTGACTGCTCCCTATGTCCTGCACACCTCTCACTATGCCCATGACTGCTCCCTATGTCCCTGGCACACCTCTCACTATGCTCCTGACTGCTCCCTATGTCCATGACGCACCTCTCACTATGCCCCTGACTGCTCCCTATGTCTCTGGCACATCTCTCACTATGCCCCTGACTGCTCCCTATGTCCCTGGCACACCTCTCACTATGCCCCTGACTGCTCCCTATGTCCCTGGCACACCTCTCACTATGCCCCTGACTGCTCCCTATGCCCCTGGCACACCTCTCACTATGCTCCTGACTGCTCCCTATGTCCCTGGCACACCTCTCACTATGTCCCTGACTGCTCCCTATGTCCCTGGCACACCTCTCACTATGTCCCTGACTGCTCCCTATGTCCCTGGCACACCTCTCACTATGCCCCTGACTGCTCCCTATGTCCCTGGCACACCTCTCACTATGCTCCTGACTGCTCCCTATGTCCCTGGCACACCTCTCACTATGCTCCTGACTGCTCCCTATGTCCCGCACACCTCTCACTATGCTCCTGACTGCTCCCTATGTCCCTGGCACACCTCTCACTATGCCCCTGACTGCTCCCTATGTCCTGGCACACCTCTCACTATGCCCCTGACTGCTCCCTATGTCCCGCACACCTCTCACTATGCCCCTGACTGCTCCCTATGTCCTGGCACACCTCTCACTATGCCCTGACTGCTCCCTATGTCCCTGGCACATCTCTCACTAAGCTCCTGACTGCTCCCTATGTCCCGCACACCTCTCACTATGCCCCTGACTGCTCCCTATGTCCTGGCACACCTCTCACTATGCCCCTGACTGCTCCCTATGTCCCGCACACCTCTCACTATGCCCATGACTGCTCCCTATGTCCCTGGCACACCTCTCACTATGCTCCTGACTGCTCCCTATGTCCCTGGCACATCTCTCACTATGCCCATGACTGCTCCCTATGTCCCTGGCACACCTCTCACTATGCCCCTGACTGCTCCCTATGTCCCGCACACCTCTCACTATGCCCATGACTGCTCCCTATGTCCCTGGCACACCTCTCACTATGCCCCTGACTGCTCCCTATGTCCCGCACACCTCTCACTATGCCCATGACTGCTCCCTATGTCCCTGGCACACCTCTCACTATGCTCCTGACTGCTCCCTATGTCCATGACGCACCTCTCACTATGCCCCTGACTGCTCCCTATGTCTCTGGCACATCTCTCACTATGCCCCTGACTGCTCCCTATGTCCCTGGCACACCTCTCACTATGCCCCTGACTGCTCCCTATGCCCCTGGCACACCTCTCACTATGCCCATGACTGCTCCCTATGTCCCTGGCACACCTCTCACTATGCCCCTGACTGCTCCCTATGCCCCTGGCACACCTCTCACTATGCTCCTGACTGCTCCCTATGTCCCTGGCACACCTCTCACTATGTCCCTGACTGCTCCCTATGTCCCTGGCACACCTCTCACTATGCCCCTGACTGTTCCCTATGTCCCTGGCACACCTCTGACTATGCCCCTGACTGCTCCCTATGTCCCTGGAACACCTCTCACTATGCCCCTGACTGCTCCCTATGTCCCTGGCACACCTCTCACTATGCTCCTGACTGCTCCCTATGTCCCTGGCACACCTCTCACTATGCCCCTGACTGCTCCCTATGTCCCTGGCACATCTCTCACTATGCCCCTGACTGCTCCCTATGTCCCTGGCACACCTCTCACTATGCCCCTGACTGCTCCCTATGTCCCTGGCACATCTCTCACTATGCCCCTGACTGCTCCCTATGTCCCTGGCACATCTCTCACTATGCCCCTGACTGCTCCCTATGTCCCTGGCACACCTCTCACTATGCCCCTGACTGCTCCCTATGTCCCTGGCACACCTCTCACTATGCCCCTGACTGCTCCCTATGTCCCTGGCACATCTCTCACTATGCCCCTGACTGCTCCCTATATCCTGGCACACCTCTCACTATGCCCCTGACTGCTCCCTATGTCCTGGCACACCTCTCACTATGCTCCTGACTGCTCCCTATGTCCCTGGCACATCTCTCACTATGCCCCTGACTGCTCCCTATGTCCCTGACACATCTCTCACTATGCCCCTGACTGCTCCCTATGTCCCGCACACCTCTCACTATGCCCCTGACTGCTCCCTATGTCCTGGCACACCTCTCACTATGCTCCTGACTGCTCCCTATGTCCCTGGCACATCTCTCACTATGCTCCTGACTGCTCCCTATGTCCCGCACACCTCTCACTATGCCCCTGACTGCTCCCTATGTCCTGGCACACCTCTCACTATGCCCCTGACTGCTCCCTATGTCCCGCACACCTCTCACTATGCCCATGACTGCTCCCTATGTCCCTGGCACACCTCTCACTATGCTCCTGACTGCTCCCTATGTCCCTGGCACATCTCTCACTATGCCCATGACTGCTCCCTATGTCCCTGGCACACCTCTCACTATGCTCCTGACTGCTCCCTATGTCCTTGGCACATCTCTCACTATGCCCATGAATGCTCCCTATGTCCCTGGCACACCTCTCACTATGCCCCTGACTGCTCCCTATGTCCCGCACACTTCTCACTATGCCCATGACTGCTCCCTATGTCCCTGGCACACCTCTCACTATGCCCCTGACTGCTCCCTATGTCCCGCACACCTCTCACTATGCCCATGACTGCTCCCTATGTCCCTGGCACACCTCTCACTATGCTCCTGACTGCTCCCTATGTCCATGACGCACCTCTCACTATGCCCCTGACTGCTCCCTATGTCTCTGGCACATCTCTCACTATGCCCCTGACTGCTCCCTATGTCCCTGGCACACCTCTCACTATGCCCCTGACTGCTCCCTATGTCCCTGGCACATCTCTCACTATGCCCCTGACTGCTCCCTATGTCCCTGGCACATCTCTCACTATGCCCCTGACTGCTCCCTATGTCCCTGGCACACCTCTCACTATGCCCCTGACTGCTCCCTATGTCCCTGACACACCTCTCACTATGCTCCTGACTGCTCCCTATGTCCCTGACACACCTCTCACTATGCTCCTGACTGCTCCCTATGTCCCTGACACACCTCTCACTATGCTCCTGACTGCTCCCTATGTCCCTGACACACCTCTCACTATGCCCCTGACTGCTCCCTATGTCCCTGACACACCGCTCACTATGCCCCTGACTGCTCCCTATGTCCCTGGCACATCTCTCACTATGCCCCTGACTGCTCCCTATGTCCCTGGCACATCTCTCACTATGCCCCTGACTGCTCCCTATGCCCCTGGCACACCTCTCACTATGCCCCTGACTGCTCCCTATGTCCCTGGCACACCTCTCACTATGCCCCTGACTGCTCCCTATGTCCTGGCACACCTCTCACTATGCCCCTGACTGCTCCCTATGTCCCTGGCACACCTCTCACTATGCCCCTGACTGCTCCCTATGTCCCTGGCACAACTCTCACTATGCTCCTGACTGTTCCCTATGTCCCTGGCACACCTCTCACTATGCCCCTGACTGCTCCCTATGTCCCTGGCACATCTCTAACTATGCCCCTGACTGCTCCCTATGTCCTGGCACATCTCTCACTATGCCCCTGACTGCTCCCTATGTCCCTGACACATCTCTCACTATGCCCCTGACTGCTCCCTATGTCCCTGGCACACCTCTCACTATGCCCCTGACTGCTCCCTATGCCCCTGGCACACCTCTCACTATGCCCCTGACTGTTCCCTATGTCCATGACGCACCTCTCACTATGCCCCTGACTGCTCCCTATGTCTCTGGCACATCTCTCACTATGCCCCTGACTGCTCCCTATGTCCCTGGCACACCTCTCACTATGCCCCTGACTGCTCCCTATGTCCCTGGCACACCTCTCACTATGCCCCTGACTGCTCCCTATGTCCATGACGCACCTCTCACTATGCTCCTGACTGCTCCCTATGTCCCTGGCACACCTCTCACTATGCCCCTGACTGCTCCCT
The DNA here is from genome assembly GCF_028390025.1 of Pseudophryne corroboree. Classification (NCBI taxonomy): domain Eukaryota; kingdom Metazoa; phylum Chordata; class Amphibia; order Anura; family Myobatrachidae; genus Pseudophryne; species Pseudophryne corroboree. The sequence goes on from NC_086449.1 coordinate 843,744,755, forward strand.
ATGTCCATGACGCACCTCTCACTATGCCCCTGACTGCTCCCTATGTCCCTGGCACACCTCTCACTATGCCCCTGACTGCTCCCTATGTCCCTGGCACACCTCTCACTATGCCCCTGACTGCTCCCTATGTCCATGACGCACCTCTCACTATGCCCCTGACTGCTCCCTATGTCCCTGGCACATCTCTCACTATGCCCCTGACTGCTCCCTATGTCCCTGGCACACCTCTCACTATGCCCCTGACTGCTCCCTATGTCCCGCACACCTATCACTATGCCCCTGGCTGCTCCCTATGTCCCTGTCACACCTATCACTATGCTCCTGGCTGCTCCCTATGTCCCTGACACACCTCTCAATATGCCCCTGACTGCTCCCTATGTCCCTGACACACCTCTCAATATGCCCCTGGCTGCTCCCTATGTCCCTGGCACATCTCTCACTATGCCCCTGACTGCTCCCTATGTCCCTGGCACATCTCTCACTATGCCCCTGGCTGCTCCCTATGTCCCTGACACACCTCTCAATATGCCCCTGACTGCTCCCTATGTCCCTGACACACCTCTCACTATGTCCCTGACTGCTCCCTATGTCCCTGGCACATCTCTCACTATGCCCCTGACTGCTCCCTATGTCCCTGGCACATCTCTCACTATGCCCCTGGCTGCTCCCTATGTCCCTGACACACCTCTCACTATGTCCCTGACTGCTCCCTATGTCCCTGGCACATCTCTCACTATGCCCCTGACTGCTCCCTATGTCCCTGGCACATCTCTCACTATGCCCCTGGCTGCTCCCTATGTCCCTGACACACCTCTCAATATGCCCCTGACTGCTCCCTATGTCCCTGACACACCTCTCACTATGTCCCTGACTGCTCCCTATGTCCCTGGCACATCTCTCACTATGCCCCTGACTGCTCCCTATGTCCCTGGCACACCTCTCACTATGCCCCTGACTGCTCCCTATGCCCCTGGCACACCTCTCACTATGCCCCTGACTGCTCCCTATGTCCCTGGCACATCTCTCACTATGCCCCTGACTGCTCCCTATGTCCCTGACACACCTCTCACTATGCTCCTGACTGCTCCCTATGTCCCTGACACACCTCTCACTATGCTCCTGACTGCTCCCTATGTCCCTGACACACCTCTCACTATGCTCCTGACTGCTCCCTATGTCCCTGACACACCTCTCACTATGCCCCTGACTGCTCCCTATGTCCCTGACACACCGCTCACTATGCCCCTGACTGCTCCCTATGTCCCTGGCACATCTCTCACTATGCCCCTGACTGCTCCCTATGTCCCTGGCACACCTCTCACTATGCCCCTGACTGCTCCCTATGTCCCGCACATCTCTCACTATGCCCCTGACTGCTCCCTATGTCCCTGGCACATCTCTCACTATGCCCCTGACTGCTCCCTATGTCCCTGGCACACCTCACTATGCCCCTGACTGCTCCCTATGTCCCTGGCACACCTCTCACTATGCTCCTGACTGCTCCCTATGTCCCTGGCACACCTCTCACTATGCCCCTGACTGCTCCCTATGTCCCGCACACCTCTCACTATGCCCCTGACTGCTCCCTTTGCCCCGCACACCTCACTATGCCCCTGACTGCTCCCTATGTCCCGCACACCTCTCACTATGCCCCTGACTGCTCCCTTTGCCCCGCACACCTCACTATGCCCCTGACTGCTCCCTATGTCCCTGGCACACCTCTCACTATGCCCCTGACTGCTCCCTATGTCCCTGGCACACCTCTCACTATGCTCCTGACTGCTCCCTATGTCCCTGGCACACCTCTCACTATGCCCCTGACTGCTCCCTATGTCCCGCACACCTCTCACTATGCCCCTGACTGCTCCCTTTGCCCCGCACACCTCACTATGCCCCTGACTGCTCCCTATGTCCCGCACACCTCTCACTATGCCCCTGACTGTTCCCTATGTCCCTGGCACACCTCTCACTATGCCCCTGACTGCTCCCTATGTCCCTGGCACATCTCTCACTATGCTCCTGACTGCTCCCTATGTCCCTGGCACATCTCTCACTATGCCCCTGACTGTTCCCTATGTCCCTGGCACATCTCTCACTATGCCCCTGACTGCTCCCTATGTCCCTGGCACATCTCTCACTATGCCCCTGACTGCTCCCTATGTCCCGCACACCTCTCACTATGCCCCTGACTGCTCCCTATGTCCCTGGCACATCTCTCACTATGCCCCTGACTGCTCCCTATGTCCCTGGCACATCTCTCACTATGCCCCTGACTGCTCCCTATGTCCCTGGCACACCTCTCACTATGCCCCTGACTGCTCCCTATGTCCCTGGAACACCTCTCACTATGCCCCTGACTGCTCCCTATGTCCTTGACACACCTCTCACTATGCCCCTGACTGCTCCCTATGTCCCTGGCACATCTCTCACTATGCTCCTGACTGCTCCCTATGTCCCTGGCACACCTCTCACTATGCCCCTGACTGCTCCCTATGTCCCTGACACACCTCTCACTATGCTCCTGACTGCTCCCTATGTCCCTGGCACATCTCTCACTATGCCCCTGACTGCTCCCTATGTCCCTGGCACACCTCTCACTATGCCCCTGACTGCTCCCTATGTCCCGCACATCTCTCACTATGCCCCTGACTGCTCCCTATGTCCCTGGCACATCTCTCACTATGCCCCTGACTGCTCCCTATGTCCCTGGCACATCTCTCACTATGCCCCTGACTGCTCCCTATGTCCCTGGCACACCTCTCACTATGCCCCTGACTGCTCCCTATGTCCCTGGCACACCTCACTATGCCCCTGACTGCTCCCTATGTCCCTGGCACATCTCTCACTATGCCCCTGACTGCTCCCTATGTCCCTGGCACACCTCTCACTATGCCCCTGACTGCTCCCTATGTCCTGGCACACCTCTCACTATGCCCCTGACTGCTCCCTATGTCCCTGGCACATCTCTCACTATGCCCCTGACTGCTCCCTATGTCCCTGGAACACCTCTCACTATGCCCCTGACTGCTCTCTATGTCCTTGACACACCTCTCACTATGCCCCTGACTGCTCCCTATGTCCCTGGCACACCTCTCACTATGCCCCTGACTGCTCCCTATGTCCTGGCACACCTCTCACTATGCCCCTGACTGCTCCCTATGTCCCTGACACACCTCTCACTATGCTCCTGACTGCTCCCTATGTCCTAGGCACATCTCTCACTATGCCCCTGACTGCTCCCTATGTCCCTGGCACATCTCTCACTATGCCCCTGACTGTTCCCTATGTCCTGGCACATCTCTCACTATGCCCCTGACTGCTCCCTATGTCCCTGGCACACCTCTCACTATGCCCCTGACTGTTCCCTATGTCCTGGCACATCTCTCACTATGCCCCTGACTGCTCCCTATGTCCCTGGCACATCTCTCACTATGCCCCTGACTGCTCCCTATGTCCCGCACACCTCTCACTATGCCCCTGACTGCTCCCTATGTCCCTGGCACACCTCTCACTATGCTCCTGACTGCTCCCTATGTCCCGCACACCTCTCACTATGCCCCTGACTGCTCCCTATGTCCTGCACACCTCTCACTATGCCCCTGACTGCTCCCTATGTCCCTGGCACACCTCTCACTATGCTCCTGACTGCTCCCTATGTCCCGCACACCTCTCACTATGCCCCTGACTGCTCCCTATGTCCCTGGCACACCTCTCACTATGCCCCTGACTGCTCCCTATGTCCCTGGCACATCTCTCACTATGCCCCTGACTGCTCCCTATGTCCCGCACACCTCTCACTATGCCCCTGACTGTTCCCTATGTCCCTGGCACACCTTTAACTATGCCCCTGACTGCTCCCTATGTCCCTGGCACATCTCTCACTATGCCCCTGACTGCTCCCTATGTCCTGGCACACCTCTCACTATGCCCCTGACTGCTCCCTATGTCCCTGGCACACCTCTCACTATGCCCCTGACTGCTCCCTATGTCCCTGGAACACCTCTCACTATGCCCCTGACTGCTCACTATGTCCTTGACACACCTCTCACTATGCCCCTGACTGCTCCCTATGTCCCTGGCACATCTCTCACTATGCTCCTGACTGCTCCCTATGTCCCTGGCAAACCTCTCACTATGCCCCTGACTGCTCCCTATGTCCCTGACACACCTCTCACTATGCTCCTGACTGCTCCCTATGTCCCTGGCACATCTCTCACTATGCCCCTGACTGCTCCCTATGTCCCGCACACCTCTCACTATGCCCCTGACTGTTCCCTATGTCCCTGGCACACCTCTAACTATGCCCCTGACTGCTCCCTATGTCCCTGGCACATCTCTCACTATGCCCCTGACTGCTCCCTATGTCCCTGGCACACCTCTCACTATGCCCCTGACTGCTCCCTATGTCCCTGGCACATCTCTCACTATGCCCCTGACTGCTCCCTATGTCCTGGCACACCTCTCACTATGCCCCTGACTGCTCCCTATGTCCCTGGCACATCTCTCACTATGCCCCTGACTGCTCCCTATGTCCCTGGAACACCTCTCACTATGCCCCTGACTGCTCTCTATGTCCTTGACACACCTCTCACTATGCCCCTGACTGCTCCCTATGTCCTGGCACACCTCTCACTATGCCCCTGACTGCTCCCTATGTCCCTGACACACCTCTCACTATGCTCCTGACTGCTCCCTATGTCCCTGGCACATCTCTCACTATGCCCCTGACTGCTCCCTATGTCCCTGGCACACCTCTCACTATGCCCCTGACTGTTCCCTATGTCCTGGCACATCTCTCACTATGCCCCTGACTGCTCCCTATGTCCCTGGCACACCTCTCACTATGCCCCTGACTGTTCCCTATGTCCTGGCACATCTCTCACTATGCTCCTGACTGCTCCCTATGTCCCTGACACGCCTCTCACTATGCTCCTGACTGCTCCCTATGTCCCTGGCACATCTCTCACTATGCCCCTGACTGCTCCCTATGTCCCGCACACCTCTCACTATGCCCCTGACTGCTCCCTATGTCCCTGGCACACCTCTCACTATGCTCCTGACTGCTCCCTATGTCCCTGGCACACCTCTCACTATGCCCCTGACTGCTCCCTATGTCCCTGGCACATCTCTCACTATACCCCTGACTGCTCCCTATGTCCCGCACACCTCTCACTATGCTCCTGACTGCTCCCTATGTCCCGCACACCTCTCACTATGCCCCTGACTGCTCCCTATGTCCCTGGCACACCTCTCACTATGCTCCTGACTGCTCCCTATGTCCCGCACACCTCTCACTATGCCCCTGACTGCTCCCTATGTCCCTGGCACACCTCTCACTATGCCCCTGACTGCTCCCTATGTCCCTGACACACCTCTCACTATGCTCCTGACTGCTCCCTATGTCCTGGCACATCTCTCACTATGCCCCTGACTGTTCCCTATGTCCTGGCACATCTCTCATTATGCTCCTGACTGCTCCCTATGTCCCTGGCACACCTCTCACTATGCCCCTGACTGTTCCCTATGTCCTGGCACATCTCTCATTATGCTCCTGACTGCTCCCTATGTCCCTGACACACCTCTCACTATGCCCCTGACTGCTCCCTATGTCCCTGGCACACCTCTCACTATGCCCCTGACTGTTCCCTATGTCCTGGCACATCTCTCATTATGCTCCTGACTGCTCCCTATGTCCCTGACACACCTCTCACTATGCTCCTGACTGCTCCCTATGTCCCTGGCACATCTCTCACTATGCCCCTGACTGCTCCCTATGTCCCGCACACCTCTCACTATGCCCCTGACTGCTCCCTATGTCCCTGGCACACCTCTCACTATGCTCCTGACTGCTCCCTATGTCCCTGGCACACCTCTCACTATGCCCCTGACTGCTCCCTATGTCCCGCACACCTCTCACTATGCCCCTGACTGCTCCCTATGTCCCTGGCACACCTCTCACTATGCTCCTGACTGCTCCCTATGTCCCTGGCACACCTCTCACTATGCCCCTGACTGCTCCCTATGTCCCTGGCACACCTCTCACTATGCCCCTGACTGCTCCCTATGTCCCTGGCACATCTCTCACTATGCTCCTGACTGTTCCCTATGTCCCTGGCACACCTCTCACTATGCCCCTGACTGCTCCCTATGTCCCTGGCACACCTCTCACTATGCCCCTGACTGCTCCCTATGCCCCGCAAACCTCACTATGCCCCCGGCTGCTCCCTATGTCCCTGGCACACCTCTAAATATGCCCATGACTGCTCCCTATGTCCCTGGCACACCTCTCACTATGCCCCTGACTGCTCCCTATGTCCCTGGCACACCTCTCACTATGCTCCTGACTGCTCCCTATGTCCCTGGCACATCTCTCACTATGCCCCTGACTGCTCCCTATGTCCCTGGCACACCTCTCACTATGCCCCTGACTGCTCCCTATGTCCCTGGCACACCTCTCACTATGCTCCTGACTGCTCCCTATGTCCCTGGCACATCTCTCACTATGCCCCTGACTGCTCCCTATGTCCTGACACACCTCTCACTATGCCCCTGACTGCTCCCTATGTCCTGACACACCTCTCACTATGCTCCTGACTGCTCCCTATGTCCCTGGCACACCTCTCACTATGCCCCTGACTGCTCCATATGTCCCTGGAACACCTCTCACTATGCCCCTGACTGCTCCCTATGTCCCTGGCACACCTCTCACTATGCTCCTGACTGCTCCCTATGTCCCTGACACACCTCTCACTATGCCCCTGACTGCTCCCTATGTCCCTGGCACATCTCTCACTATGCCCCTGACTGCTCCCTATGTCCCGCACACCTCTCACTATGCCCCTGACTGCTCCCTATGTCCCTGGCACATCTCTCACTATGCCCCTGACTGCTCCCTATGTCCCGCACACCTCTCACTATGCCCCTGACTGCTCCCTATGTCCCTGGCACACCTCTCACTATGCCCCTGACTGCTCCCTATGTCCCTGGCACACCTCTCACTATGCCCCTGACTGCTCCATATGTCCCTGGAACACCTCTCACTATGCCCCTGACTGCTCCCTATGTCCCTGGCACACCTCTCACTATGCCCCTGACTGCTCCCTATGTCCCTGACACACCTCTCACTATGCCCCTGACTGCTCCCTATGTCCCTGGCACACCTCTCACTATGCCCCTGACTGCTCCCTATGTCCCTGACACACCTCTCACTATGCCCCTGACTGCTCCCTATGTCCCTGGCACATCTCTCACTATGCCCCTGACTGCTCCCTATGTCCCTGACACACCTCTCACTATGCTCCTGACTGCTCCCTATGTCCCTGGCACACCTCTCACTATGCCCCTGACTGCTCCCTATGTCCCTGACACACCTCTCACTATGCCCCTGACTGCTCCCTATGTCTCTGGCACATCTCTCACTATGCCCCTGACTGCTCCCTATGTCCCTGGCACATCTCTCACTATGCCCCTGACTGCTCCCTATGTCCCTGGAACACCTCACTATGCCCCTGACTGCTCCCTATGTCCTGGCACATCTCTCACTATGCCCCTGACTGCTCCCTATGTCCCTGGCACACCTCTCACTATGCCCCTGACTGTTCCCTATGTCCCTGGCACATCTCTCACTATGCCCCTGACTGCTCCCTATGTCCCTGGCACACCTCTCACTATGCCCCTGACTGCTCCCTATGTCCCTGGCACACCTCTCACTATGCCCCTGACTGCTCCCTATGTCCCTGGCACACCTCTCACTATGCCCCTGACTGCTCCCTATGTCCCGCACACCTCTCACTATGCCCCTGACTGCTCCCTATGTCCCGCACACCTCTCACTATGCCCCTGACTGCTCCCTATGTCCCGCACACCTCTCACTATGCCCCTGACTGCTCCCTATGTCCCTGGCACACCTCTCACTATGCCCCTGACTGCTCCCTATGTCCTGGCACACCTCTCACTATGCCCCTGACTGCTCCCTATGCCCCTGGCACATCTCTCACTATGCCCCTGACTGCTCCCTATGTCCCTGACACACCTCTCACTATGCCCCTGACTGCTCCCTATGTCCCTGGCACACCTCTCACTATGCCCCTGACTGTTCCCTATGTCCTGGCACATCTCTCATTATGCTCCTGACTGCTCCCTATGTCCCTGACACACCTCTCACTATGCTCCTGACTGCTCCCTATGTCCCTGGCACATCTCTCACTATGCCCCTGACTGCTCCCTATGTCCCGCACACCTCTCACTATGCCCCTGACTGCTCCCTATGTCCCTGGCACACCTCTCACTATGCTCCTGACTGCTCCCTATGTCCCTGGCACACCTCTCACTATGCCCCTGACTGCTCCCTATGTCCCGCACACCTCTCACTATGCCCCTGACTGCTCCCTATGTCCCTGGCACACCTCTCACTATGCTCCTGACTGCTCCCTATGTCCCGCACACCTCTCACTATGCCCCTGACTGCTCCCTATGTCCCTGGCACACCTCTCACTATGCCCCTGACTGCTCCCTATGTCCCTGGCACACCTCTCACTATGCCCCTGACTGCTCCCTATGTCCCTGGAACATCTCTCACTATGCTCCTGACTGCTCCCTATGTCCCTGGCACACCTCTCACTATGCCCCTGACTGCTCCCTATGTCCCTGGCACACCTCTCACTATGCCCCTGACTGCTCCCTATGCCCCGCAAACCTCACTATGCCCCCGGCTGCTCCCTATGTCCCTGGCACACCTCTAACTATGCCCATGACTGCTCCCTATGTCCCTGGCACACCTCTCACTATGCCCCTGACTGCTCCCTATGTCCCTGGCACACCTCTCACTATGCCCCTGACTGCTCCCTATGTCCCTGGCACACCTCTCACTATGCTCCTGACTGCTCCCTATGTCCCTGGCACATCTCTCACTATGCCCCTGACTGCTCCCTATGTCCTGACACACCTCTCACTATGCCCCTGACTGCTCCCTATGTCCTGACACACCTCTCACTATGCTCCTGACTGCTCCCTATGTCCCTGGCACACCTCTCACTATGCCCCTGACTGCTCCATATGTCCCTGGAACACCTCTCACTATGCCCCTGACTGCTCCCTATGTCCCGCACACCTCTCACTATGCCCCTGACTGCTCCCTATGTCCCTGGCACACCTCTCACTATGCCCCTGACTGCTCCCTATGTCCCTGGCACACCTCTCACTATGCCCCTGACTGCTCCCTATGTCCCTGGCACATCTCTCACTAAGCCCCTGACTGCTCCCTATGTCCCTGGCACACCTCTCACTATGTCCCGCACATCTCTCACTATGCCCCTGACTGCTCCCTATGTCCCTGGCACACCTCTCACTATGCCCCTGACTGCTCCCTATGTCCCTGGCACACCTCTCACTATGCCCCTGACTGCTCCCTATGTCCCTGACACACCTCTCACTATGCCCCTGACTGCTCCCTATGTCCCTGGCACATCTCTCACTATGCCCCTGACTGCTCCCTATGTCCCTGACACACCTCTCACTATGCCCCTGACTGCACCCTATGTCTCTGGCACATCTCTCACTATGCCCCTGACTGCTCCCTATGTCCCTGGCACATCTCTCACTATGCCCCTGACTGCTCCCTATGTCCCTGGAACACCTCACTATGCCCCTGACTGCTCCCTATGTCCTGGCACATCTCTCACTATGCCCCTGACTGCTCCCTATGTCCCTGGCACACCTCTCACTATGCCCCTGACTGTTCCCTATGTCCCTGGCACATCTCTCACTATGCCCCTGACTGCTCCCTATGTCCCTGGCACACCTCTCACTATGCCCCTGACTGCTCCCTATGTCCCTGGCACATCTCTCACTATGCCCATGACTGCTCCCTATGTCCCTGGCACACCTCTCACTATGCCCCTGACTGCTCCCTATGTCCCTGGCACACCTCTCACTATGCCCCTGACTGCTCCCTATGTCCCGCACACCTCTCACTATGCCCCTGACTGCTCCCTATGTCCCGCACACCTCTCACTATGCCCCTGACTGCTCCCTATGTCCCTGGCACACCTCTCACTATGCCCCTGACTGCTCCCTATGTCCTGGCACACCTCTCACTATGCCCCTGACTGCTCCCTATGCCCCTGGCACATCTCTCACTATGCCCCTGACTGCTCCCTATGTCCCTGGCACACCTCTCACTATGCCCCTGACTGCTCCCTATGTCCCTGGCACACCTCTCACTATGCCCCTGACTGCTCCCTATGTCCTGGCACACCTCTCACTATGCCCCTGACTGCTCCCTATGTCCCTGGCACACCTCTCACTATGCCCCTGACTGCTCCCTATGTCCCGCACACCTCTCACTATGCCCCTGACTGCTCCCTATGTCCCTGGCACACCTCTCACTATGCCCCTGACTGCTCCCTATGTCCCTGGCACACCTCTCACTATGCCCCTGACTGCTCCCTATGTCCCTGGCACACCTCTCACTATGCCCCTGACTGCTCCCTATGTCCCTGGCACACCTCTCACTATGCCCCTGACTGCTCCCTATGTCCTGGCACACCTCTCACTATGCCCCTGACTGCTCCCTATGCCCCTGGCACATCTCTCACTATGCCCCTGACTGCTCCCTATGTCCCTGGCACACCTCTCACTATGCCCCTGACTGCTCCCTATGTCCCTGGCACACCTCTCACTATGCTCCTGACTGCTCCCTATGTCCCTGACACATCTCTCACTATGCCCCTGACTGCTCCCTATGTCCCTGGCACATCTCTCACTATGCTCCTGACTGCTCCCTACATCCCTGGAACATCTCTCACTATGCCCCTGACTGCTCCCTATGTCCCTGGCACATCTCACACTATGCTCCTGACTGCTCCCTATGTCCTGGCACACCTCTCACTATGCCCCTGACTGCTCCCTATGCCCCTGGCACACCTCTCACTATGCCCCTGACTGCTCCCTATGTCCCTGGCACACCTCTCACTATGCCCCTGACTGCTCCCTATGTCCCTGGCACACCTCTCACTATGCCCCTGACTGCTCCCTATGTCCCTGGCACACCTCTCACTATGCCCCTGACTGCTCCCTATGCCCCGCAAACCTCACTATGCCCCCGGCTGCTCCCTATGTCCCTGGCACACCTCTAACTATGCCCCTGACTGCTCCCTATGTCCCTGGCACACCTCTCACTATGCCCCTGACTGCTCCCTATGTCCCTGGCACACCTCTCACTATGCCCCTGACTGCTCCCTATGTCCCTGGCACACCTCTCACTATGCTCCTGACTGCTCCCTATGTCCCTGGCACACCTCTCACTATGCCCCTGACTGCTCCCTATGTCCCTGGCACACCTCTCACTATGCCCCTGACTGCTCCCTATGTCCCTGGCACACCTCTCACTATGCTCCTGACTGCTCCCTATGTCCCAGGCACACCTCTCACTATGCCCCTGACTGCTCCCTATGTCCCTGGCACACCTCTCACTATGCCCCTGACTGCTCCCTATGTCCCTGGCACACCTCTCACTATGCCCTTGACTGCTCCCTATGCCCCGCAAACCTCACTATGCCCCCGGCTGCTCCCTATGTCCCTGGCACACCTCTAACTATGCCCCCGACTGCTCCCTATGTCCCTGGCACACCTCTCACTATGCTCCTGACTGCTCCCTATGTCCCTGGCACACCTGTCACTATGCCCCTGACTGCTCCCTATGTCCCTGGCACATCTCTCACTATGCTCCTGACTGCTCCCTATGTCCCTGGCACATCTCTCACTATACCCCTGACTGCTCACTATGTCCCTGGCACACCTCTCACTATGCCCCTGACTGCTCCCTATGTCCCTGGCACACCTCTCACTATGCCCCTGACTGCTCCCTATGTCCCTGGCACACCTCTCACTATGCCCCTGACTGCTCCCTATGTCCCTGGCACACCTCTCACTATGCCCCTGACTGCTCCCTATGTCCCTGGCACACCTCTCACTATGCTCCTGACTGCTCCCTATGTCCCTGTCACACCTCTCACTATGCTCCTGACTGCTCCCTATGTCCTGGCACACCTCTCACTATGCTCCTGACTGCTCCCTATGTCTCTGTCACATCTCTCACTATGCCCCTGACTGCTCCCTATGTCCCTGGCACACCTCTCACTATGCCCCTGACTGCTCCCTATGTCCTGGCACACCTCTCACTATGCCCCTGACTGCTCCCTATGTCCCTGGCACACCTCTCACTATGCCCCTGACTGCTCCCTATGTCCTGGCACACCTCTCACTATGCCCCTGACTGCTCCCTATGTCCCTGTCACACCTCTCACTATGCCCCTGACTGCTCCCTATGTCCCTGGAACATCTCTCACTATGCCCCTGACTGCTCCCTATGTCCCGCACACCTGTCACTATGCCCCTGACTGCTCCCTATGTCCCTGGGACACCTCTCACTATGCCCCTGACTGCTCCCTATGTCCCTGGCACACCTCTCACTATGCCCCTGACTGCTCCCTATGTCCCTGGCACATCTCTCACTATGCCCCTGACTGCTCCCTATGTCCCTGGCACACCTCTCACTATGCCCCTGACTGTTCCCTATGTCCCTGGCACACCTCTCACTATGCCCCTGACTGCTCCCTATGTCCCTGGCACACCTCTCACTATGCCCCTGACTGCTCCCTATGTCCCTGGCACACCTCTCACTATGCTCCTGACTGCTCCCTATGTCCCTGGCACATCTCTCACTATGCCCCTGACTGCTCCCTATGTCCCTGACACATCTCTCACTATGCCCCTGACTGCTCCCTATGTCCCTGGCACATCTCTCACTATGCCCCTGACTGCTCCCTATGTCCCTGGCACATCTCTCACTATGCCCCTGACTGCTCCCTATCTCCCTGGAACATCTCTCACTATGCCCCTGACTGTTCCCTATGTCCCTGGCACACCTCTCACTATGCTCCTGACTGCTCCCTATGTCCCTGGCACATCTCTCACTATGCTCCTGACTGCTCCCTATGTCCCTGGCACATCTCTCACTATGCTCCTGACTGCTCCCTATGTCCCTGGCACATCTCTCACTATGCCCCTGACTGCTCCCTATCTCCCTGGAACATCTCTCACTATGCCCCTGACTGCTCCCTATCTCCCTGGAACATCTCTCACTATGCCCCTGACTGCTCCCTATGTCCCTGGCACATCTCTCACTATGCCCCTGACTGCTCCCTATGTCCCTGGCACACCTCTCACTATGCCTCTGACTGCTCCCTATGTCCCTGGCACATCTCTCACTATGCCCCTGACTGCTCCCTATGTCCCTGGCACATCTCTCACTATGCTCCTGACTGTTCCCTATGTCCCTGGCACATCTCTCACTATGCCCCTGACTGCTCCCTATGTCCCTGGCACACCTCTCACTATGCCCCTGACTGCTCCCTATGTCCCTGGAACATCTCTCACTATGCCTCTGACTGCTCCCTATGTCCCTGGCACACCTCTCACTATGCCCCTGACTGCTCCCTATGTCGTGCACACCTCTCACTATGCCCCTGACTGCTCCCTATGTCCCGCACACCTCTCACTATGCTCCTGACTGCTCCCTATGTTCCGCACACCTCTCATTATGCTCCTGACTGCTCCCTATGTCCCTGGCACACCTCTCACTATGCCCCTGACTGCTCCCTATGTCCCGCACACCTCTCACTATGCCCCTGACTGCTCCCTATGTCCCGCACACCTCTCACTATGCCCCTGACTGCTCCCTATGTCCCTGGCACACCTCTCACTATGCCCCTGACTGCTCCCTATGTCCTGGCACACCTCTCACTATGCCCCTGACTGCTCCCTATGCCCCTGGCACATCTCTCACTATGCCCCTGACTGCTCCCTATGTCCCTGACACACCTCTCACTATGCCCCTGACTGCTCCCTATGTCCCTGGCACACCTCTCACTATGCCCCTGACTGTTCCCTATGTCCTGGCACATCTCTCATTATGCTCCTGACTGCTCCCTATGTCCCTGACACACCTCTCACTATGCTCCTGACTGCTCCCTATGTCCCTGGCACATCTCTCACTATGCCCCTGACTGCTCCCTATGTCCCGCACACCTCTCACTATGCCCCTGACTGCTCCCTATGTCCCTGGCACACCTCTCACTATGCTCCTGACTGCTCCCTATGTCCCTGGCACACCTCTCACTATGCCCCTGACTGCTCCCTATGTCCCGCACACCTCTCACTATGCCCCTGACTGCTCCCTATGTCCCTGGCACACCTCTCACTATGCTCCTGACTGCTCCCTATGTCCCGCACACCTCTCACTATGCCCCTGACTGCTCCCTATGTCCCTGGCACACCTCTCACTATGCCCCTGACTGCTCCCTATGTCCCTGGCACACCTCTCACTATGCCCCTGACTGCTCCCTATGTCCCTGGAACATCTCTCACTATGCTCCTGACTGTTCCCTATGTCCCTGGCACACCTCTCACTATGCCCCTGACTGCTCCCTATGTCCCTGGCACACCTCTCACTATGCCCCTGACTGCTCCCTATGCCCCGCAAACCTCACTATGCCCCCGGCTGCTCCCTATGTCCCTGGCACACCTCTAACTATGCCCATGACTGCTCCCTATGTCCCTGGCACACCTCTCACTATGCCCCTGACTGCTCCCTATGTCCCTGGCACACCTCTCACTATGCCCCTGACTGCTCCCTATGTCCCTGGCACACCTCTCACTATGCTCCTGACTGCTCCCTATGTCCCTGGCACATCTCTCACTATGCCCCTGACTGCTCCCTATGTCCTGACACACCTCTCACTATGCCCCTGACTGCTCCCTATGTCCTGACACACCTCTCACTATGCTCCTGACTGCTCCCTATGTCCCTGGCACACCTCTCACTATGCCCCTGACTGCTCCATATGTCCCTGGAACACCTCTCACTATGCCCCTGACTGCTCCCTATGTCCCTGGCACACCTCTCACTATGCTCCTGACTGCTCCCTATGTCCCTGGCACACCTCTCACTATGCTCCTGACTGCTCCCTATGTCCCTGGCACACCTCTCACTATGCCCCTGACTGCTCCCTATGTCCCTGGCACACCTCTCACTATGCCCCTGACTGCTCCCTATGTCCCTGGCACACCTCTCACTATGCTCCTGACTGCTCCCTATGTCCCTGGCACACCTCTCACTATGCCCCTGACTGCTCCCTATGTCCCTGGCACACCTCTCACTATGCCCCTGACTGCTCCCTATGTCCCTGGCACACCTCTCACTATGCCCTTGACTGCTCCCTATGCCCCGCAAACCTCACTATGCCCCCGGCTGCTCCCTATGTCCCTGGCACACCTCTAACTATGCCCCCGACTGCTCCCTATGTCCCTGGCACACCTCTCACTATGCTCCTGACTGCTCCCTATGTCCCTGGCACACCTGTCACTATGCCCCTGACTGCTCCCTATGTCCCTGGCACATCTCTCACTATGCTCCTGACTGCTCCCTATGTCCCTGGCACATCTCTCACTATACCCCTGACTGCTCCCTATGTCCCTGGCACACCTCTCACTATGCCCCTGACTGCTCCCTATGTCCCTGGCACACCTCTCACTATGCCCCTGACTGCTCCCTATGTCCCTGGCACACCTCTCACTATGCCCCTGACTGCTCCCTATGTCCCTGGCACACCTCTCACTATGCCCCTGACTGCTCCCTATGTCCCTGGCACACCTCTCACTATGCTCCTGACTGCTCCCTATGTCCCTGGCACACCTCTCACTATGCCCCTGACTGCTCCCTATGTCCCTGGAACATCTCTCACTATGCCCCTGACTGCTCCCTATGTCCCGCACACCTGTCACTATGCCCCTGACTGCTCCCTATGTCCCTGGGACACCTCTCACTATGCCCCTGACTGCTCCCTATGTCCCTGGCACACCTCTCACTATGCCCCTGACTGCTCCCTATGTCCCTGGCACACCTCTCACTATGCCCCTGACTGCTCCCTATGTCCCTGGCACACCTCTCACTATGCTCCTGACTGCTCCCTATGTCCCTGGCACATCTCTCACTATGCCCCTGACTGCTCCCTATGTCCCTGACACATCTCTCACTATGCCCCTGACTGCTCCCTATGTCCCTGGCACATCTCTCACTATGCCCCTGACTGCTCCCTATGTCCCTGGCACATCTCTCACTATGCCCCTGACTGCTCCCTATCTCCCTGGAACATCTCTCACTATGCCCCTGACTGTTCCCTATGTCCCTGGCACATCTCTCACTATGCTCCTGAC
Source organism: Pseudophryne corroboree (assembly GCF_028390025.1). Classification (NCBI taxonomy): domain Eukaryota; kingdom Metazoa; phylum Chordata; class Amphibia; order Anura; family Myobatrachidae; genus Pseudophryne; species Pseudophryne corroboree. The sequence continues at coordinate 843,761,030 of NC_086449.1, forward strand.
TGCTCCCTATGTCCCTGGCACATCTCTCACTATGCTCCTGACTGCTCCCTATGTCCCTGGCACACCTCTCACTATGCCCCTGACTGCTCCCTATGTCCCTGGCACATCTCTCACTATGCTCCTGACTGTTCCCTATGTCCCTGGCACATCTCTCACTATGCCCCTGACTGCTCCCTATGTCCCTGGCACACCTCTCACTATGCCCCTGACTGCTCCCTATGTCCCTGGAACATCTCTCACTATGCCTCTGACTGCTCCCTATGTCCCTGGCACACCTCTCACTATGCCCCTGACTGCTCCCTATGTCGTGCACACCTCTCACTATGCCCCTGACTGCTCCCTATGTCCCGCACACCTCTCACTATGCTCCTGACTGCTCCCTATGTTCCGCACACCTCTCATTATGCTCCTGACTGCTCCCTATGTCCTGGCACACCTCTCACTATGCCCCTGACTGCTCCCTATGCCCCTGGCACACCTCTCACTATGCCCCTGACTGCTCCCTATGTCCCTGGCACACCTCTCACTATGCCCCTGACTGCTCCCTATGTCCCTGGCACACCTCTCACTATGCCCCTGACTGCTCCCTATGTCCCTGGCACACCTCTCACTATGCCCCTGACTGCTCCCTATGCCCCGCAAACCTCACTATGCCCCCGGCTGCTCCCTATGTCCCTGGCACACCTCTAACTATGCCCCTGACTGCTCCCTATGTCCCTGGCACACCTCTCACTATGCCCCTGACTGCTCCCTATGTCCCTGGCACACCTCTCACTATGCCCCTGACTGCTCCCTATGTCCCTGGCACACCTCTCACTATGCTCCTGACTGCTCCCTATGTCCCTGGCACACCTCTCACTATGCCCCTGACTGCTCCCTATGTCCCTGGCACACCTCTCACTATGCCCCTGACTGCTCCCTATGTCCCTGGCACACCTCTCACTATGCTCCTGACTGCTCCCTATGTCCCTGGCACACCTCTCACTATGCCCCTGACTGCTCCCTATGTCCCTGGCACACCTCTCACTATGCCCCTGACTGCTCCCTATGTCCCTGGCACACCTCTCACTATGCCCTTGACTGCTCCCTATGCCCCGCAAACCTCACTATGCCCCCGGCTGCTCCCTATGTCCCTGGCACACCTCTAACTATGCCCCCGACTGCTCCCTATGTCCCTGGCACACCTCTCACTATGCTCCTGACTGCTCCCTATGTCCCTGGCACATCTCTCACTATACCCCTGACTGCTCCCTATGTCCCTGGCACACCTCTCACTATGCCCCTGACTGCTCCCTATGTCCCTGGCACACCTCTCACTATGCCCCTGACTGCTCCCTATGTCCCTGGCACACCTCTCACTATGCCCCTGACTGCTCCCTATGTCCCTGGCACACCTCTCACTATGCCCCTGACTGCTCCCTATGTCCCTGTCACACCTCTCACTATGCTCCTGACTGCTCCCTATGTCCCTGGCACACCTCTCACTATGCTCCTGACTGCTCCCTATGTCCCTGTCACACCTCTCACTATGCTCCTGACTGCTCCCTATGTCCTGGCACACCTCTCACTATGCTCCTGACTGCTCCCTATGTCCCTGTCACATCTCTCACTATGCCCCTGACTGCTCCCTATGTCCCTGGCACACCTCTCACTATGCCCCTGACTGCTCCCTATGTCCTGGCACACCTCTCACTATGCCCCTGACTGCTCCCTATGTCCCTGGCACACCTCTCACTATGCCCCTGACTGCTCCCTATGTCCCTGGAACATCTCTCACTATGCCCCTGACTGCTCCCTATGTCCCGCACACCTGTCACTATGCCCCTGACTGCTCCCTATGTCCCTGGGACACCTCTCACTATGCCCCTGACTGCTCCCTATGTCCCTGGCACACCTCTCACTATGCCCCTGACTGCTCCCTATGTCCCTGGCACACCTCTCACTATGCCCCTGACTGCTCCCTATGTCCCTGGCACACCTCTCACTATGCTCCTGACTGCTCCCTATGTCCCTGGCACATCTCTCACTATGCCCCTGACTGCTCCCTATGTCCCTGGCACACCTCTCACTATGCCCCTGACTGCTCCCTATGTCCCTGGCACATCTCTCACTATGCCCCTGACTGCTCCCTATGTCCCTGGCACACCTCTCACTATGCTCCTGACTGCTCCCTATGTCCCTGGCACATCTCTCACTATGCCCCTGACTGCTCCCTATGTCCCTGACACATCTTTCACTATGCCCCTGACTGCTCCCTATGTCCCTGGCACATCTCTCACTATGCCCCTGACTGCTCCCTATGTCCCTGGCACATCTCTCACTATGCCCCTGACTGCTCCCTATCTCCCTGGAACATCTCTCACTATGCCCCTGACTGTTCCCTATGTCCCTGGAACATCTCTCACTATGCCCCTGACTGTTCCCTATGTCCCTGGCACATCTCTCACTATGCTCCTGACTGCTCCCTATGTCCCTGGCACATCTCTCACTATGCCCCTGACTGCTCCCTATCTCCCTGGAACATCTCTCACTATGCCCCTGACTGCTCCCTATGTCCCTGGCACATCTCTCACTATGCCCCTGACTGCTCCCTATGTCCCTGGCACACCTCTCACTATGCCCCTGACTGCTCCCTATGTCCCTGGCACATCTCTCACTATGCCCCTGACTGCTCCCTATGTCCCTGGCACATCTCTCACTATGCTCCTGACTGTTCCCTATGTCCCTGGCACATCTCTCACTATGCCCCTGACTGCTCCCTATGTCCCTGGCACACCTCTCACTATGCCCCTGACTGCTCCCTATGTCCCTGGAACATCTCTCACTATGCCTCTGACTGCTCCCTATGTCCCTGGCACACCTCTCACTATGCCCCTGACTGCTCCCTATGTCGTGCACACCTCTCACTATGCCCCTGACTGCTCCCTATGTCCCGCACACCTCTCACTATGCTCCTGACTGCTCCCTATGTTCCGCACACCTCTCATTATGCTCCTGACTGCTCCCTATGTCCCTGGCACATCTCTCACTATGCCCCTGACTGCTCCCTATGCCCCTCACACCTCTCACTATGCCCCTGACTGCTCCCTATGTCCCGCACACCTCTCTCTATGCCCCTGACTGCTCCCTATGTCCCTGGCACACCTCTCACTATGCCCATGACTGCTCCCTATGTCCCGCACACCTCACTATGCCCCTGACTGCTCCCTATGTCCCTGGCACACCTCTCACTATGCCCCTGACTGTTCCCTATGTCCCTGGCACATCTCTCACTATGCCCCTGGCTGCTCCCTATGCCCCTGGCACACCTCTCACTATGCCCCTGACTGCTCCCTATGTCCCTGGAACACCTCTCACTATGCCCCTGACTGCTCCCTATGTCCCTGGCACACCTCTCACTATGCCCCTGACTGCTCCCTATGTCCCTGGCACATCTCTCACTATGCCCCTGGCTGCTCCCTATGCCCCTGGCACACCTCTCACTATGCCCCTGACTGCTCCCTATGTCCCTGGCACACCTCTCACTATGCCCCTGACTGCTCCCTATGTCCCTGGAACACCTCTCACTATGCCCCTGACTGCTCCCTATGTCCCTGGCACACCTCTCACTATGCCCCTGACTGCTCCCTATGTCCCTGGCACACCTCTCACTATGCCCCTGACTGCTCCCTATGTCCCTGGCACACCTCTCACTATGCCCCCGGCTGCTCCCTATGTCCCTGGCACACCTCTCACTATGCCCCTGACTGCTCCCTATGTCCCAGGAACACCTCTCACTATGCCCCCGTCTGCTCCCTATGTCCCTGGCACACCTCTCACTATGCCCCTGACTGCTCCCTATGTCCCTGGCACATCTCTCACTATGCCCCTGACTGCTCCCTATGTCCCTGGCACACCTCTCAATATGCCCCTGACTGCTCCCTATGTCCCTGACACACCTCTCACTATGCCCCTGACTGTTCCCTATGTCCCTGGCACACCTCTCACTATGCCCCTGACTGCTCCCTATGTCCCTGGCACACCTCTCACTATGCCCCTGACTGCTCCCTATGTCCCTGGCACACCTCTCACTATGCCCCTGACTGCTCCCTATGTCCCTGGCACATCTCTCACTATGCCCCTGACTGCTCCCTATGTCCCTGGCACATCTCTCACTATGCTCCTGACTGCTCCCTATGTCCCTGGCACATCTCTCACTATGCTCCTGACTGCTCCCTATGTCCCTGTCACACCTCTCACTATGCCCTTGACTGCTCCCTATGTCCCTGGCACACCTCTCACTATGCCCCTGACTGCTCCCTATGTCCCTGGCACACCTCTCACTATGCCCTTGACTGCTCCCTATGCCCCGCAAACCTCACTATGCCCCCGGCTGCTCCCTATGTCCCTGGCACACCTCTAACTATGCCCCCGACTGCTCCCTATGTCCCTGGCACACCTCTCACTATGCTCCTGACTGCTCCCTATGTCCCTGGCACATCTCTCACTATACCCCTGACTGCTCCCTATGTCCCTGGCACACCTCTCACTATGCCCCTGACTGCTCCCTATGTCCCTGGCACACCTCTCACTATGCCCCTGACTGCTCCCTATGTCCCTGGCACACCTCTCACTATGCCCCTGACTGCTCCCTATGTCCCTGGCACACCTCTCACTATGCCCCTGACTGCTCCCTATGTCCCTGTCACACCTCTCACTATGCTCCTGACTGCTCCCTATGTCCCTGGCACACCTCTCACTATGCTCCTGACTGCTCCCTATGTCCCTGTCACACCTCTCACTATGCTCCTGACTGCTCCCTATGTCCTGGCACACCTCTCACTATGCTCCTGACTGCTCCCTATGTCCCTGTCACATCTCTCACTATGCCCCTGACTGCTCCCTATGTCCCTGGCACACCTCTCACTATGCCCCTGACTGCTCCCTATGTCCTGGCACACCTCTCACTATGCCCCTGACTGCTCCCTATGTCCCTGGCACACCTCTCACTATGCCCCTGACTGCTCCCTATGTCCCTGGAACATCTCTCACTATGCCCCTGACTGCTCCCTATGTCCCGCACACCTGTCACTATGCCCCTGACTGCTCCCTATGTCCCTGGGACACCTCTCACTATGCCCCTGACTGCTCCCTATGTCCCTGGCACACCTCTCACTATGCCCCTGACTGCTCCCTATGTCCCTGGCACATCTCTCACTATGCCCCTGACTGCTCCCTATGTCCCTGGCACACCTCTCACTATGCCCCTGACTGTTCCCTATGTCCCTGGCACACCTCTCACTATGCCCCTGACTGCTCCCTATGTCCCTGGCACACCTCTCACTATGCTCCTGACTGCTCCCTATGTCCCTGGCACATCTCTCACTATGCCCCTGACTGCTCCCTATGTCCCTGACACATCTCTCACTATGCCCCTGACTGCTCCCTATGTCCCTGGCACATCTCTCACTATGCCCCTGACTGCTCCCTATGTCCCTGGCACATCTCTCACTATGCCCCTGACTGCTCCCTATCTCCCTGGAACATCTCTCACTATGCCCCTGACTGTTCCCTATGTCCCTGGCACATCTCTCACTATGCTCCTGACTGCTCCCTATGTCCCTGGCACATCTCTCACTATGCCCCTGACTGCTCCCTATCTCCCTGGAACATCTCTCACTATGCCCCTGACTGCTCCCTATGTCCCTGGCACATCTCTCACTATGCCCCTGACTGCTCCCTATGTCCCTGGCACACCTCTCACTATGCCCCTGACTGCTCCCTATGTCCCTGGCACATCTCTCACTATGCCCCTGACTGCTCCCTATGTCCCTGGCACATCTCTCACTATGCTCCTGACTGTTCCCTATGTCCCTGGCACATCTCTCACTATGCCCCTGACTGCTCCCTATGTCCCTGGCACACCTCTCACTATGCCCCTGACTGCTCCCTATGTCCCTGGAACATCTCTCACTATGCCTCTGACTGCTCCCTATGTCCCTGGCACACCTCTCACTATGCCCCTGACTGCTCCCTATGTCGTGCACACCTCTCACTATGCCCCTGACTGCTCCCTATGTCCCGCACACCTCTCACTATGCTCCTGACTGCTCCCTATGTTCCGCACACCTCTCATTATGCTCCTAACTGCTCCCTATGTCCCTGGCACATCTCTCACTATGCCCCTGACTGCTCCCTATGCCCCTCACACCTCTCACTATGCCCCTGACTGCTCCCTATGTCCCGCACACCTCTCTCTATGCCCCTGACTGCTCCCTATGTCCCTGGCACACCTCTCACTATGCCCATGACTGCTCCCTATGTCCCGCACACCTCACTATGCCCCTGACTGCTCCCTATGTCCCTGGCACACCTCTCACTATGCCCCTGACTGTTCCCTATGTCCCTGGCACATCTCTCACTATGCCCCTGGCTGCTCCCTATGCCCCTGGCACACCTCTCACTATGCCCCTGACTGCTCCCTATGTCCCTGGAACACCTCTCACTATGCCCCTGACTGCTCCCTATGTCCCTGGCACACCTCTCACTATGCCCCTGACTGCTCCCTATGTCCCTGGCACATCTCTCACTATGCCCCTGGCTGCTCCCTATGCCCCTGGCACACCTCTCACTATGCCCCTGACTGCTCCCTATGTCCCTGGCACACCTCTCACTATGCCCCTGACTGCTCCCTATGTCCCTGGAACACCTCTCACTATGCCCCTGACTGCTCCCTATGTCCCTGGCACACCTCTCACTATGCCCCTGACTGCTCCCTATGTCCCTGGCACACCTCTCACTATGCCCCTGACTGCTCCCTATGTCCCTGGCACACCTCTCACTATGCCCCCGGCTGCTCCCTATGTCCCTGGCACACCTCTCACTATGCCCCTGACTGCTCCCTATGTCCCTGGAACACCTCTCACTATGCCCCCGTCTGCTCCCTATGTCCCTGGCACACCTCTCACTATGCCCCTGACTGCTCCCTATGTCCCTGGCACATCTCTCACTATGCCCCTGACTGCTCCCTATGTCCCTGGCACACCTCTCAATATGCCCCTGACTGCTCCCTATGTCCCTGACACACCTCTCACTATGCCCCTGACTGTTCCCTATGTCCCTGGCACACCTCTCACTATGCCCCTGACTGCTCCCTATGTCCCTGGCACACCTCTCACTATGCCCCTGACTGCTCCCTATGTCCCTGGCACACCTCTCACTATGCCCCTGACTGCTCCCTATGTCCCTGGCACATCTCTCACTATGCCCCTGACTGCTCCCTATGTCCCTGGCACATCTCTCACTATGCTCCTGACTGCTCCCTATGTCCCTGGCACATCTCTCACTATGCTCCTGACTGCTCCCTATGTCCCTGTCACACCTCTCACTATGCCCTTGACTGCTCCCTATGTCCCTGGCACACCTCTCACTATGCCCCTGACTGCTCCCTATGTCCCTGGCACATCTCTCACTATGCCCCTGACTGCTCCCTATGTCCCTGACACACCTCTCACTATGCCCCTGACTGCTCCCTATGTCTCTGGCACACCTCTCACTATGCCCCTGACTGTTCCCTATGTCCCTGTCACACCTCTCACTATGCCCCTGACTGCTCCCTATGTCCCTGTCACACCTCTCACTATGCCCCTGACTGCTCCCTATGTCCCTGTCACACCTCTCACTATGCCCCTGACTGCTCCCTATGTCCCTGGCACATCTCTCACTATGCTCCTGACTGCTCCCTATGTCCCTGTCACACCTCTCACTATGCCCCTGACTGCTCCCTATGTCCCTGGCACATCTCTCACTATGCCCCTGACTGCTCCCTATGTCCCTGGCACACCTCTCACTATGCCCCTGACTGCTCCCTATGTCCCTGGCACACCTCTCACTATGCCCCTGACTGCTCCCTATGTCCCTGGCACATCTCTCACTATGCCCCTGACTGCTCCCTATGTCCCTGGCACACCTCTCACTATACCCCTGACTGCTCCCTATGTCCCTGGCACATCTCTCACTATGCCCCTGACTGCTCCCTATGTCCCTGTCACACCTCTCACTATGCCCCTGACTGCTCCCTATGTCCCTGGCACATCTCTCACTATGCCCCTGACTGCTCCCTATGTCCCTGGCACACCTCTCACTATGCCCCTGACTGCTCCCTATGTCCCTGGCACATCTCTCACTATGCCCCTGACTGCTCCCTATGTCCCTGGCACACCTCTCATTATGCTCCTGACTGCTCCCTATGTCCCTGGCACACCTCTCACTATGCCTCTGACTGCTCCCTATGCCCCTGTCACACCTCTCACTATGCCCCTGACTGCTCCCTATGTCCCTGGCACACCTCTCACTATGCCCCCGGCTGCTCCCTATGTCCCTGGCACACCTCTCACTATGCCCCTGACTGCTCCCTATGTCCCTGGCACATCTCTCACTATGCCCCTGACTGCTCCCTATGTCCCTGGCACACCTCTCACTATGCTCCTGACTGCTCCCTATGTCTCTGGCACATCTCTCACTATACCCCTGACTGCTCCCTATGTCCCTGGCACATCTCTCACTATGCCCCTGACTGCTCCCTATGTCCCTGGCACATCTCTCACTATGCTCCTGACTGCTCCCTCTGTCCCGCACACCTCACTATGCTCCTGACTGCTCCCTATGTCCCTGGCACACCTCTCACTATGCTCCTGACTGTTCCCTATGCCCCTGACACACCTCTGACTGTTCCCTATGCCCCTGACACACCTCTGACTGTTCCCTATGCCCCTGACACACCTCTGACTGCTCCCTATGCCTCTGACACACCTCTGACTGTTCCCTATGCCCCTGACACACCTCTGACTGCTCCCTATGCCCCTGACACACCTCTGACTGCTCCCCTATGCCCCTGACACACCTCTGACTGCCCCCTATGCCCCTGACACACCTCTGACTGCCCCCTATGCCCCTGACACACTTCTGACTGCTCCCCTATGCCCCTGACACACCTCTGACTGTTCCCTATGCCCCTGACACACCACTGACTGTTCCCTATGCCCCTGACACACCTCTGACTGCTCCCTATGCCCCTGACACACCTCTGACTATTCCCTATGCCCCTGACACACCTCTGACTGCTCCCTATGCCCCTGACACACCTCTGACTGCCCCCTATGCCCCTGACACACCTCTGACTGCTCCTATTGCCCCTGACACACCTCTGAATGCTCCCTATGCCCCTGACACACCTCTGACTGCTCCCTATGCCCCTGACACACCTCTGACTGCTCCCTATGCCCCAGACACACCACTGACTGTTCCCTATGTCCCTGGCACACCTCTGACTTCCCCCTATGCCCCTGACACACCTCTGACTGTTCCCTATGCCCCTGACACACCTCTGACTGCTCCCTATGCCCCTGACACACCTCTGACTTCCCCCTATGCCCCTGACACACCTCTGACTGTTCCCTATGCCCCTGACACACCTCTGACTGCTCCCTATGCCCCTGGCACACCTCTGACTGTTCCCTATGCCCCTGATACACCCCTGACTGCTCCCTATGCCCCTGACACACCTCTGACTGCCCCCTATGCCCCTGACACACCTCTGACTGTTCCCTATGCCCCTGATACACCTCTGACTGCTCCCTATGCCCCTGACACACCTCTGACTGCCCCCTATGCCCCTGGCACACCTCTGACTGTTCCCTATGCCCCTGACACACCTCTGACTGTTCCCTATGCCCCTGACACACCTCTGACTGCCCCCTATGCCCCTGACACACCTCTGACTGTTCCCTATGCCCCTGACACACCTCTGACTGTTTCCTATGCCCCTGACACACCTCTGACTGTTCCCTATGCCCCTGACACACCACTGACTGTTCCCTATGCCCCTGACACACCTCTGACTGCTCCCTATGCCCCTGACACACCTCTGACTTCTCCCTATGCCCCTGACACACCTCTGACTGCTCTCTATGCCCCTGACACACCTCTGACTGTTCCCTATGCCACTGACACACCTCTGACTGTTCAAATGCCCCTGACACACCTCTGACTGCTCCCTATGCCCCTGACACACCACTGACTGCCCCCTCTGTCCCTGACACACCACTGACTGTTCCCTATGCCCCTGACACACCTCTGACTGCTCCCTATGCCCCTGACACACCTCTGACTGCTCCCTATGCCCCTGACACACCTCTGACTGTTCCCTATGCCCCTGACACACCTCTGACTGCTCCCTATGCCCCTGACACACCTCTGACTGCTCCCTATGCCCCTGACACACCTCTGACTGTTACCTATGCCCCTGACACACCACTGACTGTTCCCTATGCCCCTGACACACCTCTGACTGCTCCCTATGCCCCTGACACACCTCTGACTGCCCCCTATGCCCCTGACACACCTCTGACTGCTCCCTATGCCCCTGACACACATCTGACTGCTCCCTATGCCCCTGACACACCTCTGACTGCTCCCTATGCCCCTGACACACCACTGACTGTTCCCTATGCCCCTGACACACCTCTGACTGCTCCCTATTCCCCTGACACACCTCTGACTGCTCCCTATGCCCCTGACACACCTCTGACTGCTCCCTATGCCCCCGACACACCTCTGACTGCCCCCTATGCCCCCGACACACCTCTGACTGCTCCCTATGCCCCTGACACACCTCTGACTGCTCCCTATGCCCCTGACACACCACTGACTGCCCCCTATGCCCCTGACACACCTCTGACTGCCCCCTATGCCCCTGACACACCACTGACTGTTCCCTATGCCCCTGACACACCACTGACTGTTCCCTATGCCCCTGACACACCTCTGACTTCCCCCTATGCCCCTGACACACCACTGACTGCCCCCTATGCCCCTGACACACAACTGACTGCCCCCTATGCCCCTGACACACCACTGACTGTTCCCTATGCCCCTGACACACCACTGACTGTTCCCTATGCCCCTGACACACCTCTGACTTCCCCCTATGCCCCTGACACACCTCTGACTGTTCCCTATGCCCCTGACACACCTCTGACTGCTCCCTATGCCCCTGACACACCTCTGACTGCCCCCTATGCCCCTGACACACCTCTGACTGCCCCCTATGCCCCTGACACACCTCTGACTTCCCCCTATGCCCTGACACACCTCTGACTGCTCCCTATGCCCCTGACACACCTCTGACTGTTCCCTATGCCCTGACACACCTCTGACTGCCCCCTATGCCCCTGACACACCTCTGATTGCTCCCTATGCCCCTGACACACCTCTGATTGCTCCCTATGCCCCTGACACACCTCTGACTGTTCCCTATGCCCCTGACACACCTCTGACTGTTCCCTATGCCCCTGACACACCTCTGACTGCTCCCTATGCCCCTGACACACCTCTGACTTCCCCCTATGCCCCTGACACACCTCTGACTGTTCCCTATGCCCCTGACACACCTCTGACTGCTCCCTATGCCCCTGACACACCTCTGACTGCCCACTATGCCCCTGACACACCTCTGACTGCTCCCTATGCCCCTGACACACCTCTGACTGCCCACTATGCCCCTGACACACCTCTGACTGCCCCCTATGCCCCTGACACACCTCTGACTGCCCCCTATGCCCCTGACACACCTCTGATTGCTCCCTGTGCCCCTGACACACCTCTGACTTCCCCCTATGCCCTGACACACCTCTGACTGCTCCCTATGCCCCTGACACACCTCTGACTGTTCCCTATGCCCCTGACACACCTCTGACTGCCCCCTATGCCCCTGACACACCTCTGATTGCTCCCTATGCCCCTGACACACCTCTGATTGCTCCCTATGCCCCTGACACACCTCTGACTGTTCCCTATGCCCCTGACACACCTCTGACTGTTCCCTATGCCCCTGACACACCTCTGACTGTTCCCTATGCCCCTGACACACCTCTGACTGCTCCCTATGCCCCTGACACACCTCTGACTGCCCCCTATGCCCCTGACACACCTCTGATTGCTCCCTATGCCCCTGACACACCTCTGACTGCCCCCTATGCCCCTGACACACCTCTGACTGTTCCCTATGCCCCTGACACACCTCTGACTGTTCCCTATGCCCCTGACACGCCTCTGACTGCCCCCTATGCCCCTGACACACCTCTGACTGCCCCCTATGCCCCTGACACACCTCTGACTGCCCCCTATGCCCCTGACACACCTCTGACTGCTCCCTATGCCCCTGACACACCTCTGACTGTTCCCTATGCCCCTGACACACCTCTGACTGTTCCCTATGCCCCTGACACACCTCTGACTGCTCCCTATGCCCCTGACACACCTCTGACTGTTCCCTATGCCCCTGACACACCTCTGACTGTTCCCTATGCCCCTGGCACACCACTGACTGTTCCCTATGCCCCTGACACACTCCTGACTGCCCCCTATGCCCCTGACACACCTCTGACTGTTCCCTATGCCCCTGACACGCCTCTGACTGCTCCCTATGCCCCTGACACACCTCTGACTGCTCCCTATGCCCCTGACACACCTCTGACTGCTCCCTATGTCCCTGACACACCACTGACTGTTCCCTATGCCCCTGACACACCTCTGACTGCTCCCTATGCCCCTGACACACCTCTGACTGCTCCCTATGCCCCTGACACACCTCTGACTGCTCCCTATGCCCCTGACACACCACTGACTGTTCCCTATGCCCCTGACACACCTCTGGCTGCTCCCTATGCCCCTGACACACCTCTGACTGCCCCCTATGCCACTGACACACCTGACTGCCCCCTATGCCCCTGACACACCTCTGACTGCCCCCTATGCCCCTGACACACCTCTGACTGTTCCCTATGCCCCTGACACACCTCTGACTGCTCCCTATGCCCCTGACACACCTCTGACTGCTCCCTATGTCCCTGACACACCACTGACTGTTCCCTATGCCCCTGACACACCTCTGACTGCTCCCTATGCCCCTGACACACCTCTGACTGTTCTCTATGCCCCTGACACACCTCTGACTGCCCCCTATGCCCCTGACACACCTGACTGCCCCCTATGCCCCTGGCACACCACTGACTGTTCCCTATGCCCCTGGCACACCACTGACTGTTCCCTATGCCCCTGACACACCTCTGACTGTTCCCTATGCCCCTGGCACACCAATGACTGTTCCCTATGCCCCTGACACACCCCTGACTGCCCCCTATGCCCCTGACACACCTCTGACTGTTCCCTATGCCCCTGACATGCCTCTGACTGCTCCCTATGCCCCTGACACGCCTCTGACTGTTCCCTATGCCCCTGACACGCCTCTGACTGCCCCCTATGTCCCTGACACACCACTGACTGTTCCCTATGCCCCTGACACACCTCTGACTGCTCCCTATGCCCCTGACACACCTCTGACTTCTCCCTATGCCCCTGACACACCTCTGACTGTTCCCTATGCCCCTGACACACCTCTGACTGTTCCCTATGCCCCTGACACACCTCTGACTGTTCCCTATGCCCCTGACACACCTCTGACTGCTCCCTATGCCCCTGACACACCTCTGACTGCTCCCTATGCCCCTGACACACCTCTGACTGCCCCCTATGCCCCTGACACACCTCTGACTTCCCCCTATGCCCCTGACACACCTCTGACTGCTCCCTATGCCCCTGACACACCACTGACTGTTCCCTATGCCCCTGACACACCTCTGACTGCTCCCTATGCCCCTGACACACCTCTGACTTCCCCCTATGCCCCTGACACACCTCTGACTGCTCCCTATGCCCCTGACACACCACTGACTGTTCCCTATGCCCCTGACACACCTCTGACTGCTCCCTATGCCCCTGACACACCTCTGACTGTTCCCTATGCCCCTGACACACCTCTGACTTCCCCCTATGCCCTGACACACCTCTGACTGTTCCCTATGCCCCTGACACACCTCTGACTGTTCCCTATGCCCCTGACACATCTCTGACTGTTCCCTATGCCCCTGACACACCTCTGACTGTTCCCTATGCCCCTGACACACCTCTGACTGCTCCCTATGCCCCTGACACACCTCTGACTGCCCCCTTTGCCCCTGACACACCTCTGATTGCTCCCTATGCCCCTGACACACTTCTGACTTCCCCCTATGCCCTGACACACCTCTGACTGCTCCCTATGCCCCTGACACACCTCTGACTGTTCCCTATGCCCCTGACACACCTCTGACTGCTCCCTATGCCCCTGACACACCTCTGACTGCTCCCTATGTCCCTGGCACACCACTGACTGCTCCCTATGCCCCTGACACACCTCTGACTGTTCCTTATGCCCCTGACACACCTCTGACTGCCCCCTATGCCCCTGACATACCTCTGACTGTTCCCTATGCCCCAGACACACCTCTGACTGTTCCCTATGCCCCTGACACACCACTGACTGTTCCCTATGCCCATGACACACCTCTGACTGCTACCTATGCCCCTGACACACCTCTGACTTTCCCCTATGCCCCTGACACACCTCTGACTGCTTCCTATGCCCCTGACACACCTCTGACTGCTCCCTATGCCCCTGACACACCTCTGACTGTTCCCTATGCCCCTGACACACCTCTGACTTCCCCCTATGCCCTGACACACCTCTGACTGTTCCCTATGCCCCTGACACACCTCTGACTGTTCCCTATGCCCCTGACACATCTCTGACTGTTCCCTATGCCCCTGACACACCTCTGACTGTTCCCTATGCCCCTGACACACCTCTGACTGCTCCCTATGCCCCTGACACACCTCTGACTGCTCCCTATGCCCCTGACACACCTCTGACTGCTCCCTATGTCCCTGACACACCACTGACTGTTCCCTATGCCCCTGACACACCTCTGACTGCTCCCTATGCCCCTGACACACCTCTGACTGCCCCCTATGCCCCTGACACACCTCTGACTGTTCGATATGCCCCTGACACACCTCTGACTGTTCCCTATGCCCCTGACACACCTCTGACTGCTCCCTATGCCCCTGACACACCACTGACTGTTCCCTATGCCCCTGACACACCTCTGACTGCTCCCTATGCCCCTGACACACCTCTGACTGCTCCCTATGCCCCTGACACACCTCTGACTGCTCCCTATGCCCCTGACTGCTCCCTATGCCCCTGACACACCTCTGACTGCTCCCTATGCCCCTGACACACCTCTGACTGTTCCCTATGCCCCTGACACACCTCTGACTGCTCCCTTTGCCCCTGACGCCCCTGACACACCTCTGACTGCTCCCTATGCCCCTGACACACCTCTGACTGTTCCCTATGCCCCTGACACACCTCTGACTGCCCCCTATGCCCCTTACACACCTCTGACTGCCCCCTATGCCCCTGACACACCTCTGACTGCCCCCTATGCCCCTGACACACCTCTGACTGCTCCCTATGCCCCTGACACACCTCTGACTGCCCCCTATGCCCCTGACACACCTCTGACTGCCCCCTATGCCCCTGACACACCACTGACTGTTCCCTATGCCCCTGACACACCTCTGACTGCCCCCTATGCCCCTGACACACCTCTGACTGCCCCCTATGCCCCTGACACACCACTGACTGTTCCCTATGCCCCTGACACACCTCTGACTGCCCCCTATGCCCCTGACACACCACTGACTGTTCCCTATGCCCCTGACACACCACTGACTGTTCCCTATGCCCCTGACACACCACTGACTGTTCCCTATGCCCCTGACACACCTCTGACTGCCCCCTATGCCCCTGACACACCACTGACTGTTCCCTATGCCCCTGACACACCTCTGACTGCTCCCTATGCCCCTGACACACCTCTGACTGCTCCCTATGCCCCTGACACACCACTGACTGTTCCCTATGCCCCTGACACACCTCTGACTGCTCCCTATGCCCCTGACACACCTCTGACTGCTCCCTATGCCCCTGACACACCTCTGACTGTTCCCTATGCCCCTGACACACCCCTGACTGCTCCCTATGCCCCTGACACACATGACTGCTCCCTATGCCCCTGACACACATCTGACTGCTCCCTATGCCCCTGACACACCTCTGACTGTTCCCTATGCCCCTGACACACCTCTGACTGTTCCCTATGCCCCTGACACACCTCTGACTGTTCCCTATGCCCCTGACACACCTCTGACTGCTCCCTATGCCCCTGACACACCTCTGACTGCTCCCTATGCCCCTGACACACCTCTGACTGTTCCCTATGCCCCTGACACACCTCTGACTGCTCCCTATGCCCCTGACACACCTCTGACTGCTCCCTATGTCCCTGGCACACCACTGACTGTTCCCTATGCCCCTGACACACCTCTGACTGTTCCCTATGCCCCTGACACACCCCTGACTGCCCCCTATGCCCCTGACACACCTCTGACTGTTCTCTATGCCCCTGACACACCTCTGACTTCTCCCTATGCCCCTGACACACCTCTGACTGTTCCCTATGCCCCTGACACACCTCTGACTGCTCCTTATGCCCCTGACACACCTCTGACTGCTCCCTATGTCCCTGGCACACCTCTGACTGTTCCCTATGCCCCTGACACACCTCTGACTGCCCCCTATGCCCCTGACACACCTCTGACTGCCCCATATGCCCCTGACACACCTCTCACTATGTTCCTGACTGTTCCCTGTGCCCCTGACACACCTCTGACTGCTCCCTATGCCCCTGACACACCTCTGACTGTTCCCTATGCCCCTGACACACCTCTGACTGCTCCATATGCCCCTGACACACCTCTGACTGCTCCCTATGCCCCTGACACACCTCTGACTGCCCCCTATGCCCCTGACACACCTCTGACTGCCCCCTATGCCCCTGACACACCTCTGACTGCTCCCTATGCCCCTGACACACCACTGACTGTTCCCTATGCCCCTGACACACCTCTGACTTCCCTCTATGCCCCTGACACACCTCTGACTGCCCCCTATGCCCCTGACACACCTCTGACTGCTCCCTATGCCCCTGACACACCTCTGACTGCTCCCTATGCCCCTGACACACCTCTGACTGCTCCCTATGCCCCTGACACACCACTGACTGTTCCCTATGCCCCTGACACACCTCTGGCTGCTCCCTATGCCCCTGACACACCTCTGACTGCCCCCTATGCCACTGACACACCTGACTGCCCCCTATGCCCCTGACACACCTCTGACTGCCCCCTATGCCCCTGACACACCTCTGACTGTTCCCTATGCCCCTGACACACCTCTGACTGCTCCCTATGCCCCTGACACACCTCTGACTGCTCCCTATGCCCCTGACACACCACTGACTGTTCCCTATGCCCCTGACACACCTCTGACTGCTCCCTATGCCCCTGACACACCTCTGACTGCCCCCTATGCCCCTGACACACCTCTGACTGTTCCCTATGCCCCTGACACACCTCTGACTGTTCCCTATGCCCCTGACACACCTCTGACTGCTCCCTATGCCCCTGACACACCACTGACTGTTCCCTATGCCCCTGACACACCTCTGACTGCTCCCTATGCCCCTGACACACCTGACTGCTCCCTATGCCCCTGACACACCTCTGACTGCTCCCTATGCCCTGACACACCTCTGACTGCTCCCTATGCCCCTGACACACCTCTGACTGCTCCCTATGCCCCTGACACACCTCTGACTGTTCCCTATGCCCCTGACACACCTCTGACTGCTCCCTATGCCCCTGACACACCTCTGACTGCTCCCTATGCCCCTGACACACCTCTGACTGTTCCCTATGCCCCTGACACACCTCTGACTGCCCCCTATGCCCCTGACACACCTCTGACTGCCCCCTATGCCCCTGACACACCTCTGACTGCCCCCTATGCCCCTGACACACCTCTGACTGCTCCCTATGCCCCTGACACACCTCTGACTGCCCCCTATGCCCCTGACACACCTCTGACTGCCCCCTATGCCCCTGACACACCACTGACTGTTCCCTATGCCCCTGACACACCTCTGACTGCCCCCTATGCCCCTGACACACCTCTGACTGCCCCCTATGCCCCTGACACACCACTGACTGTTCCCTATGCCCCTGACACACCTCTGACTGCCCCCTATGCCCCTGACACACCACTGACTGTTCCCTATGCCCCTGACACACAACTGACTGTTCCCTATGCCCCTGACACACCACTGACTGTTCCCTATGCCCCTGACACACCTCTGACTGCCCCCTATGCCCCTGACACACCACTGACTGTTCCCTATGCCCCTGACACACCTCTGACTGTTCCCTATGCCCCTGACACACCTCTGACTGCTCCCTATGCCCCTGACACACCTCTGACTGCTCCCTATGCCCCTGACACACCACTGACTGTTCCCTATGCCCCTGACACACCTCTGACTGCTCCCTATGCCCCTGACACACCTCTGACTGCTCCCTATGCCCCTGACACACCTCTGACTGTTCCCTATGCCCCTGACACACCCCTGACTGCTCCCTATGCCCCTGACACACATCTGACTGCTCCCTATGCCCCTGACACACCTCTGACTGCTCCCTATGCCCCTGACACACCTCTGACTGTTCCCTATGCCCCTGACACACCTCTGACTGCTCCCTATGCCCCTGACACACCTCTGACTGCTCCCTATGTCCCTGGCACACCACTGACTGTTCCCTATGCCCCTGACACACCTCTGACTGTTCCCTATGCCCCTGACACACCCCTGACTGCCCCCTATGCCCCTGACACACCTCTGACTGTTCTCTATGCCCCTGACACACCTCTGACTGCTCCCTATGTCCCTGGCACACCTCTGACTGTTCCCTATGCCCCTGACACACCTCTGACTGCCCCCTATGCCCCTGACACACCTCTGACTGCCCCATATGCCCCTGACACACCTCTCACTATGTACCTGACTGTTCCCTATGCCCCTGACACACCTCTGACTGCTCCCTATGCCCCTGACACACCTCTGACTGTTCCCTATGCCCCTGACACACCTCTGACTGTTCCCTATGCCCCTGACACACCTCTGACTGTTCCCTATGCCCCTGACACACCTCTGACTGTTCCCTATGCCCCTAGCACACCTCTGACTGCCCCCTATGCCCCTGACACACCTCTGACTTCCCCCTATGCCCCTGACACACCTCTGACTGCTCCCTATGCCCCTGACACACCTCTGACTGCCCCCTATGCCCCTGACACACCTCTGACTGCTCCCTATGCCCCTGACACACCACTGACTGTTCCCTATGCCCCTGACACACCTCTGACTTCCCCCTATGCCCCTGACACACCTCTGACTGCTCCCTATGCCCCTGACACACCTCTGACTTCCCCCTATGCCCCTGACACACCTCTGACTGCTCCCTATGCCCCTGACACACCACTGACTGTTCCCTATGCCCCTGACACACCTCTGACTGCCCCCTATGCCCCTGACACACCTCTGACTGCTCCCTATGCCCCTGACACACCTCTGACTGTTCCCTATGCCCCTGACACACCTCTGACTGCTCCCTATGCCCCTGACACACCTCTGACTGCTCCCTATGTCCCTGGCACACCACTGACTGTTCCCTATGCCCCTGACACACCTCTGACTGTTCCCTATGCCCCTGACACACCCCTGACTGCCCCCTATGCCCCTGACACACCTCTGACTGTTCTCTATGCCCCTGACACACCTCTGACTGCTCCCTATGTCCCTGGCACACCTCTGACTGTTCCCTATGCCCCTGACACACCTCTGACTGCCCCCTATGCCCCTGACACACCTCTGACTGCCCCATATGCCCCTGACACACCTCTCACTATGTTCCTGACTGTTCCCTATGCCCCTGACACACCTCTGACTGCTCCCTATGCCCCTGACACACCTCTGACTGTTCCCTATGCCCCTGACACACCTCTGACTGTTCCCTATGCCCCTGACACACCTCTGACTGTTCCCTATGCCCCTGACACACCTCTGACTGTTCCCTATGCCCCTAGCACACCTCTGACTGCCCCCTATGCCCCTGACACACCTCTGACTTCCCCCTATGCCCCTGACACACCTCTGACTGCTCCCTATGCCCCTGACACACCTCTGACTGCCCCCTATGCCCCTGACACACCTCTGACTGCTCCCTATGCCCCTGACACACCACTGACTGTTCCCTATGCCCCTGACACACCTCTGACTTCCCTCTATGCCCCTGACACACCTCTGACTGCTCCCTATGCCCCTGACACACCTCTGACTTCCCCCTATGCCCCTGACACACCTCTGACTGCTCCCTATGCCCCTGACACACCACTGACTGTTCCCTATGCCCCTGACACACCTCTGACTGCCCCCTATGCCCCTGACACACCTCTGACTGCTGCCTATGCCCACTCTGACTGCTCCCTATGCCCCTGACACACCTCTGACTGCCCCCTATGCCCCTGACACACCTCTGACTGCTCCCTATGCCCCTGACACACCTCTGACTGCCCCCTATGCCCCTGACACACCTCTGACTGCTCCCTATGCCCCTGACACACCTCTGACTGCTCCCTATGCCCCTGACACACCTCTGACTGCCCCCTATGCCCCTGACACACCTCTGACTGTTCCCTATGCCCCTGACACACCTCTGACTGTTCCCTATGCCCCTGACACACCTCTGACTGCTCCTTATGCCCCTGACACACCTCTGACTGCTCCCTATGTCCCTGGCACACCTCTGACTGTTCCCTATGCCCCTGACACACCTCTGACTGCCCCCTATGCCCCTGACACACCACTGACTGTTCCCTATGCCCCTGACACACCTCTCACTATGTTCCTGACTGTTCCCTATGCCCCTGACACACCTCTGACTGCTCCCTATGCCCCTGACACACCTCTGACTGTTCCCTATGCCCCTGACACACCTCTGACTGCTCCCTATGCCCCTGACACACCTCTGACTTCCCCCTATGCCCCTGACACACCTCTGACTGCTCCCTATGCCCCTGACACACCACTGACTGTTCCCTATGCCCCTGACATACCTCTGACTGCCCCCTATGCCCCTGACACACCTCTGACTGCTCCCTATGCCCCTGACACACCTCTGACTTCCCCCTATGCCCCTGACACACCTCTGACTGCTCCCTATGCCCCTGACACACCACTGACTGTTCCCTATGCCCCTGACACACCTCTGACTGCTCCCTATGCCCCTGACACACCTGTGACTGCTCCCTATGTCCCTGGCACACCACTGACTGCCCCCTATGCCCCTGACACACCTCTCACTGTTCCCTATGCCCCTGACACACCTCTGACTGTTCCCTATGCCCCTGACATGCCTCTGACTGCTCCCTGTGCCTCAGAGGCACTGGGCTCTGACTGCTCACCATATTGCTGAGACACTGTCCTCTAATTGCACCCTATGTTCCTCAAACACTGCACCCCACATCTCAGAGACAGTCTTGTACCCCTTCTTCCTACACCTCAGACCTATCAGGAAAACTGCCTGGCACTTCCTGTCTGTCACCCTCTCCTTAGCATCACCCACTGCCTCACCCTGGTGTCACCCACTGCCTCTCCATGTCACTTACTGCCTCTCCCCTGTGTCACTATTTTCCCAGCACCTTACTCTCTCCTTTCACCCTTTGCCTCCCCAAGGCATCACCCTCTCCCTGTCACCCACTGCCTCTCCCCATCACCCTGTCCACCACTGCCTCTCCATCTCACACTATCTCTCCCCGTCATCTCTCTCTTAATCACTGCCTCTCCTGTTATCCTCTACGTCACCCATTCCCTCCCCCTGGTGTCACCCACTGGCTCTCCCTGGCATTATCCACTGCCTCTCCCTGTCAGCGACTCCTAACACTATCTTCCTCTCCTTGTCCCATTCTGTCTTCCACTGTCTCTCCCCGTCACCTTCTGCTTTCCCTTGTACCACTATCTCCCCATCACCTGCTCTCTCCTGTCACCCTCTGGCTCTCCAAGGCATTACCCTCCCTGTCACCCACTGCCTCTCCCAGTCTTAAAAAGAGGAGCCTGGCTGCAACTTCTGAGGATACTGAAGGTAGTGGGCGAGGACTAAGGAGGCAAAGGTTGGCATGAGTTGGGGAATGGGTGAGAAAGCATGATGAAAACAAGGGCATGGCTTGTGGATATGGTATTCCCATTGAGGCCACGCACCTTTCTGCAGGCCATATACACCTTTGCAGGAGCGCATGCTGCAAAACACCCCACTCCCTGTCATTTTTTTCTGGATCTGCCCCTAGGTGAATTAGAAGCGATTGCATTAAATGATCAATATGATAGCATAGGCATTACGGAAACATGGCGGGACAATTCTCACGACTGGGCACCAAATCTGGAGGGATATACTCTCTTCGTGGGACTACTGTATTAAAAATGGAGGCGGTGTATGTCTTTATGTTCAGCCATTCTTAAAACCGTATTTAAAGGAGGTTATTTACGAGGAGATAATTTATGTGGAGATAATATCACTAAAGCAGGGGAGATCTTGGGAAATAGCGATCATGATATGGTCACATTCAATATTAGTTTTCAAAAACAACACTATAAGGGTTCTACTATGACTTAACTTTAGAAAAGCAAATTTCAACATGCTGAAATGAGCAATAAAGGACATTGATTGGGAAATTTTTTTGATGGTAAAAATACGCCTGAAATGTGGGATGCTTTTAAACTTTTGCTCGATAAGTACACTATGTCCATTCCCAAGGGCAGCACACGCAAGCGTATTAAATTCAAACCATTGTGGCTTAAAAAGAAGGTTAAGGAACAAATGGATAAATGAGACGTACTTTCAAAGCGTTTAAATGCAACAAGAAGGCGGGGTCATTCCACTACTACAAGGAATGTAACAAAAAATGCAAAAAAGAAATCAGAGCAGCTAAAATAGAAAATGAAAAACAAATCTCCAAGGAGAGTAAAACAAACCTCAAAAGTGTTATAAGTATATAAACAGAAAAAGGTTAAAAAAGGAGAATATAGGACCATTACAGGGTGAGTTGGGTGTCTTGACTAATGATGACAAAGATAAAGCAGATTTATTGAACAAGTTTTTTTCTTCAGTGTTTACTAGAGAGGATCGGTTGGTGAGAGTAGTTCACAACATAAGCTATGATAACGTCCCGTTGCTAAGTACTTGGTTAAACGAGGAATTAGTCCGGGAGAGACTAAGCAAAATTAAGAGTAACAAATCTCCTGGTCTGGATGGACTTCACCCCACGGTTCTTATGGAGCTTAACTCAGAACTAGCAAGGCCTTTATATTTTATTTTATGATTCAATTACATCAGGAATGATACAGAAGGACTGGCGTATAGCAGAGGTAGTCCTAATATTTAAAAAGGGAATTAAAACTCATCCCAGTAACTATAGACCGGTAAGTTTGACATCTATAGTTGGGAAAATACTAGAAGGTATAAGGGATAGCATACAAGAGTACTTGAATTCCTCCAAGGTCATTAATAGGAATCAGCATGGTTTTGTGAGGTGACAGGTCATGTCAAACTAACTTAATTATCTTCTACAAGAAACTGAGTGATAATTTTGATCAGGGTAAAACAGTGGATGTGGTCTATTTAGATTTTGCTAAAGCCTTTGACACAGTGCCACATATGAGACTGATCATCAAATTAAGAGAGCTTGCTTTAGGGAACACTATCTGTACTCGGGTACATAATTGGCTGGATAACAGGGAACAGTGAGTGGTGATTAATGGGATGTTTTCTGACTGGGCCTCAGTGCTTCATGGAATACCGCAGGGGTAACTACTCAGGCCACTACTCTTTAACATATTTATTAATGACCTAGGAATAGGCCTGGATAGCACAGTGTCAATTTTCGCAGATGATACTAAACTGTATAGAGTAATTAATTCAGACAAGGATGTTGAGTCTCTACAGAACGACTTATTTAAACTGGAGGTTTGGGCAGACAAAGGGAGAATGAGGTTTAATATAGAAAAATGCAAAGTTATGCACCTTGGGACTACGAACAATCGGACAGGCTATAAACTAAATGGGGAAAATGTAGGGATAACAGTAGTAGAAAGAGATTTGGAAGTGCTCATTGATAATACACTTACAGTATTAGCAGATCCCAAAGTCAAAGTACAGCAACAAAAGCAAAGATGGTGTCAGCACGCATAAAACGGGGAATGGAGACAAGGGATTAGAGTGTAATCCTGCCTCTGTATAAATCATTGGTGCGGCCACACCTGGAGTATTGTGTACACTGCACTATAAAAAAAAAAAAAGATATCTTGGAACGTAAAATGGTTCAGAGGAGAGCCACCAAACTGATCAAGGGGTTAGAGGCACTGGATCATGAGGTAAGGCTTACTAGGTTAGATATGTTAACACTCAAAAAGAGGCGGCTGAGGGGGGACATTATTAATATTTACAAATATATAAAGGGACAATATAAGGATCTATCAGGCAATTTGTTTATCGAAAAGCGGACACCTTCTGAGATTAGAGGACTGGGCTGGGCGGCCTTGCCCTGTGATGGGAGTTCCCCAGCATGCGAACAAAAGGATTGCAAATTCTGCTAAGAAGCTGATGTGACTGATACACTCTCTGTAATGTGTGTACATGTGATAGGGAATATAGAGTGTAAGCTCACTGGGGCAGGGGCTGATGTGACTGATACTCTCTCTGTAATGTGTGTGTACATGTGATAGGGAATATAGAGTGTAAGCTCACTGGGGCAGGGGCTGATGTGACTGATACTCTCTCTGTAATGTGTGTGTACATGTGATAGGGAATATAGAGTGTAAGATCACTGGGGCAGAGGCTGATGTGACTGATACACTCTCTGTAATGTGTGTGTACATGTGATAGGGAATATAGAGTGTAAGCTCACTGGGGCAGGGGCTTATGTGACTGATACTCTCTCTGTAATGTATGCACATGTGATAGGGAATATAGAGTGTAAGCTCACTGGGGCAGAGGCTGATGTGACTGATACTCTCTCTGTAATGTGTGTGTACATGTGATAGGAATATAGAGTGTAAGCTCACTGGGGCAGGGGCTGATGTGACTAATACTCTCTCTGTAATGTGTGTACATGTGATAGGGAATATAGAGTGTAAGCTCACTGGGGCAGGGGCTGATGTGACTGATACTCTCTGTAATGTATGTGTACATGTGATAGGGAATATAGAGTGTAAGCTCACTGGGGCAGAGGCTGATGTGACTGATACACTCTCTGTAATGTGTGTGTACATGTGATAGGGAATATAGAGTGTAAGCTCACTGGGGCAGAGGCTGATGTGACTGATACTCTCTCTGTAATGTGTGTGTACATGTGATAGGAATATAGAGTGTAAGCTCACTGGGGCAGGGGCTGATGTGACTGATACTCTCTCTGTAATGTGTGTACATGTGATAGGGAATATAGAGTGTAAGCTCACTGGGGCAGGGGCTGATGTGACTGATACTCTCTCTGTAATGTATGTGTACATGTGATAGGGAATATAGAGTGTAAGCTCACTGGGGCAGAGGCTGATGTGACTGATACTCTCTGTAATGTGTGTGTACATGTGATAGGGAATATAGAGTGTAAGCTCACTGGGGCAGAGGCTGATGTGACTGATACTCTCTCTGTAATGTATGTGTACATGTGATAGGGAATATAGAGTGTAAGCTCACTGGGGCAGAGGCTGATGTGACTGATACACTCTCTGTAATGTGTATGTACATGTGATAGGGAATATAGAGTGTAAGCTCACTGGGGCAGGGGCTGATGTGACTGATACTCTCTGTAATGTGTGTGTACATGTGATAGGGAATATAGAGTGTAAGCTCACTGGGGCAGAGGCTGAAGTGACTGATACTCTCTCTGTAATGTGTGTGTACATGTGATAGGGAATAAAGAGTGTAAGCTCACTGGGGCAGAGGCTGATGTGACTGATACTCTCTGTAATGTGTGTGTACATGTGATAGGGAATATAGAGTGTAAGATCACTGGGGCAGAGGCTGAAGTGACTGATACTCTCTGTAATGTGTGTACATGTGATAGGGAATATAGAGTGTAAGCTCACTGGGGCAGGGACTGATGTGACTGATACTCTCTGTAATGTGTGTGTACATGTGATAGGGAATATAGAGTGTAAGCTCACTGGGGCAGGGGCTGATGTGACTGATACACTCTCTGTAATGTGTATGTACATGTGATAGAGAATATAGAGTGTAAGATCACTGGGGCAGGGGCTGATGTGACTGATACACTCTCTGTAATATGTGTGTACATGTGATAGGGAATATAGAGTGTAAGCTCACTGGGGCAGGGGCTGATGTGACTGATACTCTCTGTAATGTGTGTGTACATGTGATAGGGAATATAGAGTTTAAGCTCACTGGGGCAGGGACTGATGTGACGGATGCACTCTCTGTAACGTGTGTGTACATGTGATAGGGAATATAGAGTGTAAGCTCACTGGGGCAGGGGCTGATGTGACTGATACTCTCTCTGTAATGTGTGTGTACATGTGATAGGGAATATAGAGTGTAAGCTCACTGGGGCAGGGGCTGATGTGACTGATACTCTCTCTGTAATGTGTGTGTACATGTGATAGGGAATATAGAGTGTAAGCTCACTGGGGCAGAGGCTGATGTGACTGATACAGTCTCTGTAATGTGTGTACATGTGATAGGGAATATAGAGTGTAAGCTCACTGGGGCAGAGGCTGATGTGACTGATGCACTCTCTGTAACGTGTGTGTACATGTGATAGGGAATATAGAGTGTAAGTTCACTGGGGCAGGGGCTGATGTGACTGATACTCTCTGTAATGTGTGTGTACATGTGACAGGGAATATAGAGTGTAAGCTCACTGGGGCAGAGGCTGATGTGACTGATACACTCTCTGTAATGTGTGTACATGTGATAGGGAATATAGAGTGTAAGCTCACTGGGGCAGGGGCTGATGTGACTGATACTCTCTGTAATGTATGTGTACATGTGATAGGGAATATAGAGTGTAAGCTCACTGGGGCAGAGGCTGATGTGACTGATACACTCTCTGTAATGTGTGTGTACATGTGATAGGGAATATAGAGTGTAAGCTCACTGGGGCAGAGGCTGATGTGACTGATACTCTCTCTGTAATGTGTGTGTACATGTGATAGGAATATAGAGTGTAAGCTCACTGGGGCAGGGGCTGATGTGACTGATACTCTCTCTGTAATGTGTGTACATGTGATAGGGAATATAGAGTGTAAGCTCACTGGGGCAGGGGCTGATGTGACTGATACTCTCTCTGTAATGTATGTGTACATGTGATAGGGAATATAGAGTGTAAGCTCACTGGGGCAGAGGCTGATGTGACTGATACTCTCTGTAATGTGTGTGTACATGTGATAGGGAATATAGAGTGTAAGCTCACTGGGGCAGAGGCTGATGTGACTGATACTCTCTCTGTAATGTATGTGTACATGTGATAGGGAATATAGAGTGTAAGCTCACTGGGGCAGAGGCTGATGTGACTGATACACTCTCTGTAATGTGTATGTACATGTGATAGGGAATATAGAGTGTAAGCTCACTGGGGCAGGGGCTGATGTGACTGATACTCTCTGTAATGTGTGTGTACATGTGATAGGGAATATAGAGTGTAAGCTCACTGGGGCAGAGGCTGAAGTGACTGATACTCTCTCTGTAATGTGTGTGTACATGTGATAGGGAATAAAGAGTGTAAGCTCACTGGGGCAGAGGCTGATGTGACTGATACTCTCTGTAATGTGTGTGTACATGTGATAGGGAATATAGAGTGTAAGATCACTGGGGCAGAGGCTGAAGTGACTGATACTCTCTGTAATGTGTGTACATGTGATAGGAAATATAGAGTGTAAGCTCACTGGGGCAGGGACTGATGTGACTGATACTCTCTGTAATGTGTGTGTACATGTGATAGGGAA
Organism: Pseudophryne corroboree; assembly: GCF_028390025.1. NCBI lineage: Eukaryota > Metazoa > Chordata > Amphibia > Anura > Myobatrachidae > Pseudophryne > Pseudophryne corroboree. Next base: position 843,788,920 of record NC_086449.1, read on the forward strand.
TATAGAGTGTAAGCTCACTGGGGCAGGGGCTGATGTGACTGATACACTCTCTGTAATGTGTATGTACATGTGATAGAGAATATAGAGTGTAAGATCACTGGGGCAGGGGCTGATGTGACTGATACACTCTCTGTAATATGTGTGTACATGTGATAGGGAATATAGAGTGTAAGCTCACTGGGGCAGGGGCTGATGTGACTGATACTCTCTGTAATGTGTGTGTACATGTGATAGGGAATATAGAGTTTAAGCTCACTGGGGCAGGGACTGATGTGACGGATGCACTCTCTGTAACGTGTGTGTACATGTGATAGGGAATATAGAGTGTAAGCTCACTGGGGCAGGGGCTGATGTGACTGATACTCTCTCTGTAATGTGTGTGTACATGTGATAGGGAATATAGAGTGTAAGCTCACTGGGGCAGAGGCTGATGTGACTGATACAGTCTCTGTAATGTGTGTACATGTGATAGGGAATATAGAGTGTAAGCTCACTGGGGCAGAGGCTGATGTGACTGATGCACTCTCTGTAACGTGTGTGTACATGTGATAGGGAATATAGAGTGAAAGTTCACTGGGGCAGGGGCTGATGTGACTGATACTCTCTGTAATGTGTGTGTACATGTGACAGGGAATATAGAGTGTAAGCTCACTGGGGCAGAGGCTGATGTGACTGATACACTCTCTGTAATGTGTGTACATGTGATAGGGAATATAGAGTGTAAGCTCACTGGGGCAGGGGCTGATGTGACTGTTACACTCTCTGTAATGTGTGTGTACATGTGATAGGGAATATAGAGTGTAAGCTCACTGGGGCAGGGGCTGATGTGACTGATACTCTCTGTAATGTGTGTGTACATGTGATGGGGAATATAGAGTGTAAGCTCACTGGGGCAGAGGCTGATGTGACTGATACACTCTCTGTAATGTGTGTGTACATGTGATAGGGAATATAGAGTGTAAGCTCACTGGGGCAGAGGCTGTTGTGACTGATACTCTCTCTGTAATGTGTGTGTACATGTGATAGGGAATATAGAGTGTAAGCTCACTGGGGCAGGGGCTGATGTGACTGATACACTCTCTGTAATGTGTGTGTACATGTGATAGAGAATATAGAGTGTAAGATCACTGGGGCAGGGGCTAATGTGACTGATACACTCTCTGTAATATGTGTGTACATGTGATAGGGAATATAGAGTGTAAGCTCACTGGGGCTGGGGCTGATGTGACTGATACTCTCTGTAATGTGTGTGTACATGTGATAGGGAATATAGAGTGTAAGCTCACTGGGGCAGGGGCTGATGTGACTGATACTCTCTCTGTAATGTGTGTGTACATGTGATAGGGAATATAGAGTGTAAGCTCACTGGGGCAGGGGCTGATGTGACTGATACTCTCTCTGTAATGTGTGTGTACATGTGATAGGGAATATAGAGTGTAAGCTCACTGGGGCAGGGGCTGATGTGACTGATACTCTCTCTGTAATGTGTGTGTACATGTGATAGGGAATATAGAGTGTAAGCTCACTGGGGCAGAGGCTGATGTGACTGATACTCTCTCTGTAATGTGTGTGTACATGTGATAGGGAATATAGAGTGTAAGCTCACTGGGGCAGAGGCTGATGTGACTGATACACTCTCTGTAATGTGTGTACATGTGATAGGGAATATAGAGTGTAAGCTCACTGGGGCAGAGGCTGATGTGACTGATGCACTCTCTGTAACGTGTGTGTACATGTGATAGGGAATATAGAGTGTAAGCTCACTGGGGCAGGGGCTGATGTGACTGATACTCTCTCTGTAATGTGTGTGTACATGTGATAGGGAATATAGAGTGTAAGCTCACTGGGGCAGGGGCTGATGTGACTGATACTCTCTCTGTAATGTGTGTGTACATGTGATAGGGAATATAGAGTGTAAGCTCACTGGGGCAGAGGCTGATGTGACTGATACACTCTCTGTAATGTGTGTACATGTGATAGGGAATATAGAGTGTAAGCTCACTGGGGCAGAGGCTGATGTGACTGATGCACTCTCTGTAACGTGTGTGTACATGTGATAGGGAATATAGAGTGTAAGCTCACTGGGGCAGGGGCTGATGTGACTGATACTCTCTGTAATGTGTGTGTACATGTGACAGGGAATATAGAGTGTAAGCTCACTGGGGCAGAGGCTGATGTGACTGATACACTCTCTGTAATGTGTGTGTACATGTGATAGGGGATATAGAGTGTAAGCTCACTGGGGCAGGGACTGATGTAACTGATACTCTCTGTAATGTGTGTGTACATGTGATAGGGAATATAGAGTGTAAGCTCACTGGGGCAGGGGCCGATGTGATTGATGCCCTCTCTGTAATGAGTGTGTACATGTGATAGGGAATATAGAGTGTAAGCTCACTGGGGCAGGGGCTGATGTGACTGATACTCTCTCTGTAATGTGTGTGTACATGTGATAGGGAATATAGAGTGTAAGCTCACTGGGGCAGGGGCTGATGTGACTGATACACTCTCTGTAATGTATGTGTACATGTGATAGGGAATATAGAGTGTAAGCTCACTGGGGCAGAGGCTGATGTGACTGATACTCTCTGTAATGTGTGTGTACATGTGATAGGGAATATAGAGTGTAAGCTCACTGGGGCAGAGGCTGATGTGACTGATACTCTCTGTAATGTGTGTGTACATGTGATAGGGAATATAGAGTGTAAGCTCACTGGGGCAGAGGCTGATGTGACTGATACACTCTCTGTAATGTGTGTACATGTGATAGGGAATATAGAGTGTAAGCTCACTGGGGCAGAGGCTGTTGTGACTGATACTCTCTCTGTAATGTGTGTGTACATGTGATAGGGAATATAGAGTGTAAGCTCACTGGGGCAGAGGCTCATGTGACTGATACACTCTCTGTAATGTGTGTGTACATCTGATAGGGAATATAGAGTGTAAGCTCACTGGGGTATGGGCTGATGTGACTGATACACTCTCTGTAATGTGTGTGTGTACATGTGATAGGGAATATAGAGTGTAAGCTCACTGGGGCAGGGCTGATGTGACTGATACACTCTCTGTAATGTGTGTGTGTACATGTGATAGGGAATATAGAGTGTAAGCTCACTGGGGCAGGGACTGATGTGACTGATACTCTCTGTAATGTGTGTACATGTGATAGGGAATATAGAGTGTAAGCTCACTGGGGCAGGGACTGATGTGACTGATACTCTCTGTAATGTGTGTGTACATGTGATAGGGAATATAGAGTGTAAGCTCACTGGGGCAGGGACTGATGTGACGGATACTCTCTGTAATGTGTGTGTACATGTGATAGGGAATATAGAGTGTAATCTCACTGGGGCAGAGGCTGATGTGACTGATACTCTCTGTAATGTGTGTGTACATGTGATAGGGAATATAGAGTGTAAGCTCACTGGGGCAGAGGCTGATGTGACTGATACTCTCTCTGTAATGTGTGTGTACATGTGATAGGGAATATAGAGTGTAAGCTCACTGGGGCAGGGGCTGATGTGACTGATACACTCTCTGTAATGTGTGTGTGTACATGTGATAGGGAATATAGAGTGTAAGCTCACTGGGGCAGAGGATGATGTGACTGATACACTCTCTGTAATGTGTGTGTACATGTGATAGGGAATATAGAGTGTAAGCTCACTGGGGCAGAGGCTGATGTGACTGATACTCTCTGTAATGTGTGTGTACATGTGATAGGGAATATAGAGTGTAAGCTCACTGGGGCAGGGGCTGATGTGACTGATACACTCTCTGTAATGTGTGTGTACATGTGATAGGGAATATAGAGTGTAAGCTCACTGGGGCAGAGGCTGATGTGACTGATACACTCTCTGTAATGTGTGTGTGTACATGTGATAAGGAATATAGAGTGTAAGCTCACTGGGGCAGAGGCTGATGTGACTGATACACTCTCTGTAATGTGTGTGTACATGTGATAGGGAATATAGAGTGTAAGTTCACTGGGGCAGAGGCTGATGTGACTGATACACTCTCTGTAATGTGTGTGTACATGTGATAGGGAATATAGAGTGTAAGCTCACTGGGGCAGAGGCTGATGTGACTGATATACTCTCTGTAATGTGTGTGTACATGTGATAGGGAATATAGAGTGTAAGCTCACTGGGGCAGAGGCTGATGTGACTGATACACTCTCTGTAATGTGTGTGTGTGTACACGTGTGATAGGGAATATAGAGTGTAAGCTCACTGGGGCAGAGGCTGATGTGACTGATACACTCTATGTAATGTGTGTACATGTGATAGGGAATATAGAGTGTAAGCTCACTGGGGCAGGGGCTGATGTGACTGATACACTCTCTGTAATGTGTGTGTACATGTGATAGGGAATATAGAGTGTAAGCTCACTGGGGCAGAGGCTGATGTGACTGATATACTCTCTGTAATGTGTGTGTACATGTGATAGGGAATATAGAGTGTAAGCTCACTGGGGCAGAGGCTGATGTGACTGATACACTCTCTGTAATGTGTGTGTACATGTGATAGGGAATATAGAGTGTAAGCTCACTGGGGCAGGGGCTGATGTGACTGATACTCTCTGTAATGTGTGTGTACATGTGATGGGGAATATAGAGTGTAAGCTCACTGGGGCAGAGGCTGATGTGACTGATACACTCTCTGTAATGTGTGTGTACATGTGATAGGGAATATAGAGTGTAAGCTCACTGGGGCAGAGGCTGTTGTGACTGATACTCTCTCTGTAATGTGTGTGTACATGTGATAGGGAATATAGAGTGTAAGCTCACTGGGGCAGGGGCTGATGTGACTGATACACTCTCTGTAATGTGTGTGTACATGTGATAGAGAATATAGAGTGTAAGATCACTGGGGCAGGGGCTAATGTGACTGATACACTCTCTGTAATATGTGTGTACATGTGATAGGGAATATAGAGTGTAAGCTCACTGGGGCTGGGGCTGATGTGACTGATACTCTCTGTAATGTGTGTGTACATGTGATAGGGAATATAGAGTTTAAGCTCACTGGGGCAGGGACTGATGTGACGGATGCACTCTCTGTAACGTGTGTGTACATGTGATAGGGAATATAGAGTGTAAGCTCACAGGGGCAGGGGCTGATGTGACTGATACTCTCTCTGTAATGTGTGTGTACATGTGATAGGGAATATAGAGTGTAAGCTCACTGGGGCAGGGGCTGATGTGACTGATACTCTCTCTGTAATGTGTGTGTACATGTGATAGGGAATATAGAGTGTAAGCTCACTGGGGCAGAGGCTGATGTGACTGATACACTCTCTGTAATGTGTGTACATGTGATAGGGAATATAGAGTGTAAGCTCACTGGGGCAGAGGCTGATGTGACTGATGCACTCTCTGTAACGTGTGTGTACATGTGATAGGGAATATAGAGTGTAAGCTCACTGGGGCAGGGGCTGATGTGACTGATACTCTCTGTAATGTGTGTGTACATGTGACAGGGAATATAGAGTGTAAGCTCACTGGGGCAGAGGCTGATGTGACTGATACACTCTCTGTAATGTGTGTGTACATGTGATAGGGGATATAGAGTGTAAGCTCACTGGGGCAGGGACTGATGTAACTGATACTCTCTGTAATGTGTGTGTACATGTGATAGGGAATATAGAGTGTAAGCTCACTGGGGCAGGGGCCGATGTGATTGATGCCCTCTCTGTAATGAGTGTGTACATGTGATAGGGAATATAGAGTGTAAGCTCACTGGGGCAGGGGCTGATGTGACTGATACTCTCTCTGTAATGTGTGTGTACATGTGATAGGGAATATAGAGTGTAAGCTCACTGGGGCAGGGGCTGATGTGACTGATACTCTCTCTGTAATGTGTGTGTACATGTGATAGGGAATATAGAGTGTAAGCTCACTGGGGCAGGGGCTGATGTGACTGATACACTCTCTGTAATGTGTGTGTACATCTGATAGGGAATATAGAGTGTAAGCTCACTGGGGCAGGGGCTGATGTGACTGATACACTCTCTGTAATGTGTGTGTGTGTACATGTGATAGGGAATATAGAGTGTAAGCTCACTGGGGCAGAGGATGATGTGACTGATACACTCTCTGTAATGTGTGTGTACATGTGATAGGGAATATAGAGTGTAAGCTCACTGGGGCAGGGCTGATGTGACTGATACTCTCTGTAATGTGTGTACATGTGATAGGGAATATAGAGTGTAAGCTCACTGGGGCAGGGACTGATGTGACTGATACTCTCTGTAATGTGTGTGTACATGTGATAGGGAATATAGAGTGTAAGCTCACTGGGGCAGAGGCTGATGTGACTGATACACTCTCTGTAATGTGTGTGTGTACATGTGATAGGGAATATAGAGTGTAAGCTCACTGGGGCAGGGCTGATGTGACTGATACTCTCTGTAATGTGTGTACATGTGATAGGGAATATAGAGTGTAAGCTCACTGGGGCAGGGACTGATGTGACTGATACTCTCTGTAATGTGTGTACATGTGATAGGGAATATAGAGTGTAATCTCACTGGGGCAGAGGCTGATGTGACTGATACTCTCTGTAATGTGTGTGTACATGTGATAGGGAATATAGAGTGTAAGCTCACTGGGGCAGAGGCTGATGTGACTGATACTCTCTCTGTAATGTGTGTGTACATGTGATAGGGAATATAGAGTGTAAGCTCACTGGGGCAGGGGCTGATGTGACTGATACACTCTCTGTAATGTGTGTGTGTACATGTGATAGGGAATATAGAGTGTAAGCTCACTGGGGCAGAGGATGATGTGACTGATACACTCTCTGTAATGTGTGTGTACATGTGATAGGGAATATAGAGTGTAAGCTCACTGGGGCAGAGGCTGATGTGACTGATACTCTCTGTAATGTGTGTGTACATGTGATAGGGAATATAGAGTGTAAGCTCACTGGGGCAGGGGCTGATGTGACTGATACACTCTCTGTAATGTATGTGTACATGTGATAGGGAATATAGAGTGTAAGCTCACTGGGGCAGAGGCTGATGTGACTGATACTCTCTGTAATGTGTGTGTACATGTGATAGGGAATATAGAGTGTAAGCTCACTGGGGCAGAGGCTGATGTGACTGATACTCTCTGTAATGTGTGTGTACATGTGATAGGGAATATAGAGTGTAAGCTCACTGGGGCAGAGGCTGATGTGACTGATACACTCTCTGTAATGTGTGTACATGTGATAGGGAATATAGAGTGTAAGCTCACTGGGGCAGAGGCTGTTGTGACTGATACTCTCTCTGTAATGTGTGTGTACATGTGATAGGGAATATAGAGTGTAAGCTCACTGGGGCAGAGGCTCATGTGACTGATACACTCTCTGTAATGTGTGTGTACATCTGATAGGGAATATAGAGTGTAAGCTCACTGGGGCAGGGGCTGATGTGACTGATACACTCTCTGTAATGTGTGTGTGTACATGTGATAGGGAATATAGAGTGTAAGCTCACTGGGGCAGAGGATGATGTGACTGATACACTCTCTGTAATGTGTGTGTACATGTGATAGGGAATATAGAGTGTAAGCTCACTGGGGCAGGGCTGATGTGACTGATACTCTCTGTAATGTGTGTACATGTGATAGGGAATATAGAGTGTAAGCTCACTGGGGCAGGGACTGATGTGACTGATACTCTCTGTAATGTGTGTGTACATGTGATAGGGAATATAGAGTGTAAGCTCACTGGGGCAGAGGCTGATGTGACTGATACACTCTCTGTAATGTGTGTGTGTACATGTGATAGGGAATATAGAGTGTAAGCTCACTGGGGCAGGGCTGATGTGACTGATACTCTCTGTAATGTGTGTACATGTGATAGGGAATATAGAGTGTAAGCTCACTGGGGCAGGGACTGATGTGACTGATACTCTCTGTAATGTGTGTGTACATGTGATAGGGAATATAGAGTGTAAGCTCACTGGGGCAGGGACTGATGTGACGGATACTCTCTGTAATGTGTGTGTACATGTGATAGGGAATATAGAGTGTAATCTCACTGGGGCAGAGGCTGATGTGACTGATACTCTCTGTAATGTGTGTGTACATGTGATAGGGAATATAGAGTGTAAGCTCACTGGGGCAGAGGCTGATGTGACTGATACTCTCTCTGTAATGTGTGTGTACATGTGATAGGGAATATAGAGTGTAAGCTCACTGGGGCAGGGGCTGATGTGACTGATACACTCTCTGTAATGTGTGTGTGTACATGTGATAGGGAATATAGAGTGTAAGCTCACTGGGGCAGAGGATGATGTGACTGATACACTCTCTGTAATGTGTGTGTACATGTGATAGGGAATATAGAGTGTAAGCTCACTGGGGCAGAGGCTGATGTGACTGATACTCTCTGTAATGTGTGTGTACATGTGATAGGGAATATAGAGTGTAAGCTCACTGGGGCAGGGGCTGATGTGACTGATACACTCTCTGTAATGTGTGTGTACATGTGATAGGGAATATAGAGTGTAAGCTCACTGGGGCAGAGGCTGATGTGACTGATACACTCTCTGTAATGTGTGTGTGTACATGTGATAAGGAATATAGAGTGTAAGCTCACTGGGGCAGAGGCTGATGTGACTGATACACTCTCTGTAATGTGTGTGTACATGTGATAGGGAATATAGAGTGTAAGTTCACTGGGGCAGAGGCTGATGTGACTGATACACTCTCTGTAATGTGTGTGTACATGTGATAGGGAATATAGAGTGTAAGCTCACTGGGGCAGAGGCTGATGTGACTGATATACTCTCTGTAATGTGTGTGTACATGTGATAGGGAATATAGAGTGTAAGCTCACTGGGGCAGAGGCTGATGTGACTGATACACTCTCTGTAATGTGTGTGTGTACACGTGTGATAGGGAATATAGAGTGTAAGCTCACTGGGGCAGAGGCTGATGTGACTGATACACTCTCTGTAATGTGTGTGTACATGTGATAGGGAATATAGAGTGTAAGCTCACTGGGGCAGGGGCTGATGTGACTGATACTCTCTCTGTAATGTGTGTACATGTGATAGGGAATATAGAGTGTAAGCTCACTGGGGCAGGGACTGATGTGACTGATACTCTCTGTAATGTGTGTGTACATGTGATAGGGAATATAGAGTGTAAGCTCACTGGGGCAGGGGCTGATGTGACTGATACACTCTCTGTAATGTGTGTGTACATGTGATAGGGAATATAGAGTGTAAGCTCACTGGGGCAGAGGCTGATGTGACTGATACACTCTATGTAATGTGTGTACATGTGATAGGGAATATAGAGTGTAAGCTCACTGGGGCAGGGGCTGATGTGACTGATACACTCTCTGTAATGTGTGTACATGTGATAGGGAATATAGAGTGTAAGCTCACTGGGGCAGGGACTGATGTGACTGATACTCTCTGTAATGTGTGTGTACATGTGATAGGGAATATAGAGTGTAAGCTCACTGGGGCAGAGGCTGATGTGACTGATACTCTCTAATGTGTGTGTACATGTGATAGGGAATATAGAGTGTAAGCTCACTGGGGCAGAGGCTGATGTGACTGATACTCTCTGTAATGTGTGTGTACATGTGATAGGGAATATAGAGTGTAAGCTCACTGGGGCAGGGGCTGATCTGACTGATACACTCTCTATAATGTGTGTGTACATGTGATAGGGAATATAGAGTGTAAGCTCACTGGGGCAGGGACTGATGTGACTGATACTCTCTGTAATGTGTGTGTACATGTGATAGGGAATATAGAGTGTAAGCTCACTGGGGCAGAGGCTGATGTGACTGATACTCTCTGTAATGTGTGTGTACATGTGATAGGGAATATAGAGTGTAAGCTCACTGGGGCAGGGGCTGATGTGACTGATACTCTCTCTGTAATGTGTGTGTACATGTGATAGGGAATATAGAGTGTAAGCTCACTGGAGCAGAGGCTGAAGTGACTGATACTCTCTCTGTAATGTGTGTGTACATGTGATAGGAAATATAGAGTGTAAGCTCACTGGGGCAGAGGCTGATGTGACTGATACTCTCTGTAATGTGCGTGTACATGTGATAGGAAATATAGAGTGTAAGCTCACTGGGGCAGAGGCTGATGTGACTGATACACTCTCTGTAATGTGTGTGTACATGTGATAGGGAATATAGAGTGTAAGCTCACTGGGGCAGGGGCTGATGTGACTGATACACTCTCTATAATGTGTGTACATGTGATAGGGAATATAGAGTGTAAGCTCACTGGAGCAGGGACTGATGTGACTGATACTCTCTGTAATGTGTGTACATGTGATAGGGAATATAGAGTGTAAGCTCACTGGGGCAGGGGCTGATGTGAATGATACTCTCTGTAATGTGTGTGTACATGTGATAGGGAATATAGAGTGTAAGCTCACTGGGGCAGGGGCTGATGTGACTGATACTCTCTCTGTAATGTGTGTACATGTGATAGGGAATATAGAGTGTAAGCTCACTGGGGCAGGGGCTGATGTGACTGATACTCTGTAATGTGTGTGTACATGTGATAGGGAATATAGAGTGTAAGCTCACTGGGGCAGGGGCTGATGTGACTGTTACACTCTCTATAATGTGTGTACATGTGATAGGGAATATAGAGTGTAAGCTCACTGGGGCAGGGGCTGATGTGACTGATACACTCTCTGTAATGTGTGTACATGTGATAGGGAATATAGAGTGTAAGCTCACTGGGGCAGAGGCTGATGTGACTGATACACTCTCTGTAATGTGTGTGTACATGTGATAGGGAATATAGAGTGTAAGCTCACTGGGGCAGGGGCTGATGTGACTGATACACTCTCTGTAATGTGTACATGTGATAGGGAATATAGAGTGTAAGCTCACTGGAGCAGGGGCTGATGTGACTGATACACTCTCTGTAATGTGTGTGTACATGTGATAGGGAATATAGAGTGTAAGCTCACTGGGGCAGAGGCTGATGTGACTGATACACTCTCTGTAATGTGTGTGTACATGTGATAGGGAATATAGAGTGTAAGCTCACTGGGGCAGGGGCTGATGTGACTGATACTCTCTCTGTAATGTGTATACATGTGATAGGGAATATAGAGTGTAAGCTCACTGGAGCAGGGACTGATGTGACTGATACACTCTCTGTAATGTGTGTACATGTGATAGGGAATATAGAGTGTAAGCTCACTGGGGCAGGGGCTGATGTGACTGATACACTCTCTGTAATGTGTGTACATGTGATAGGGAATATAGAGTGTAAGCTCACTGGGGCAGGGGCTGATGTGACTGATACACTCTCTATAATGTGTGTACATGTGATAGGGAATATAGAGTGTAAGCTCACTGGAGCAGGGGCTGATGTGACTGATATACTCTCTATAATGTGTGTGTACATGTGATAGGGAATATAGAGTGTAAGCTCACTGGGGCAGAGGCTGATGTGACTGATACTCTCTGTAATGTGTGTGTATACATGTGATAGGAAATATAGAGTGTAAGCTCACTGGGGCAGAGGCTGATGTGACTGATACACTCTCTGTAATGTGTGTGTACATGTGATAAGGAATATAGAGTGTAAGCTCACTGGGGCAGAGGCTGATGTGACTGATACACTCTCTGTAATGTGTGTGTACATGTGATAGGGAATATAGAGTGTAAGCTCACTGGGGCAGGGGCTGATGTGACTGATACTCTCTCCGTAATGTGTATACATGTGATAGGGAATATAGAGTGTAAGCTCACTGGAGCAGGGACTGATGTGACTGATACACTCTCTGTAATGTGTGTACATGTGATAGGGAATATAGAGTGTAAGCTCACTGGGGCAGAGGCTGATGTGACTGATACACTCTCTGTAATGTGTGTGTACATGTGATAGGGAATATAGAGTGTAAGCTCACTGGGACAGGGGCTGATGTGACTGATACACTCTCTGTAATGTGTGTGTACATGTGATAGGGAATATAGAGTGTAAGCTCACTGGGGCAGGGGCTGATGTGACTGATACTCTCTGTAATGTGTGTGTACATGTGATAGGGAATATAGAATGTAAGCTCACTGGGGCAGGGGCTGATGTGACTGATACACTCTCTGTAATGTGTGTGTACATGTGATAAGGAATATAGAGTGTAAGCTCACTAGGGCAGAGGCTGATGTGACTGATACTCTCTGTAATGTGTGTGTACATGTGATAGGGAATATAGAGTGTAAGCTCACTGGGGCAGGGGCTGATGTGACTGATACACTTTCTGTAATGTGTACATGTGATAGGGAATATAGAGTGTAAGCTCACTGGAGCAGGGGCTGATGTGACTGATACACTCTCTGTAATGTGTGTGTACATGTGATAGGGAATATAGAGTGTAAGCTCACTGGGGCAGAGGCTGATGTGACTGATACACTCTCTGTAATGTGTGTGTACATGTGATAGGGAATATAGAGTGTAAGCTCACTGGGGCAGGGGCTGATGTGACTGATACTCTCTCCGTAATGTGTATACATGTGATAGGGAATATAGAGTGTAAGCTCACTGGAGCAGGGACTGATGTGACTGATACACTCTCTGTAATGTGTGTACATGTGATAGGGAATATAGAGTGTAAGCTCACTGGGGCAGGGGCTGATGTGACTGATACTCTCTGTAATGTGTGTGTACATGTGATAGGGAATATAGAGTGTAAGCTCACTGGGGCAGGGGCAGATGTGACTGATACTCTCTCTGTAATGTGTGTGTACATGTGATAAGGAATATAGAGTGTAAGCTCACTAGGGCAGGGGCTGATGTGACTGATACACTCTCTGTAATGTGTGTGTATACATGTGATAGGAAATATAGAGTGTAAGCTCACTGGGGCAGAGGCTGATGTGACTGATACACTCTCTGTAATGTGTGTGTACATGTGATAAGGAATATAGAGTGTAAGCTCACTGGGGCAGAGGCTGATGTGACTGATACACTCTCTGTAATGTGTGTGTACATGTGATAGGGAATATAGAGTGTAAGCTCACTGGGGCAGGGGCTGATGTGACTGATACTCTCTGTAATGTGTGTGTACATGTGATAGGGAATATAGAATGTAAGCTCACTGGGGCAGGGGCTGATGTGACTGATACACTCTCTGTAATGTGTGTGTACATGTGATAAGGAATATAGAGTGTAAGCTCACTAGGGCAGAGGCTGATGTGACTGATACTCTCTGTAATGTGTGTGTACATGTGATAGGGAATATAGAGTGTAAGCTCACTGGGGCAGGGGCTGATGTGACTGATACACTTTCTGTAATGTGTGTACATGTGATAGGGAATATAGAGTGTAAGCTCACTGGGGCAGGGGCTGATGTGACTGATACTCTCTGTAATGTGTGTGTACATGTGATAGGGAATATAGAGTGTAAGCTCACTGGGGCAGGGGCTGATGTGACTGATACTCTCTCTGTAATGTGTGTGTACATGTGATAGGGAATATAGAGTGTAAGCTCACTGGGGCAGGGGCTGATGTGACTGATATACTCTCTGTAATGTGTGTGTACATGTGATAAGGAATATAGAGTGTAAGCTCACTAGGGCAGGGGCTGATGTGACTGATACACTCTCTGTAATGTGTGTGTACATGTGATAGGGAATATAGAGTGTAAGCTCACTGGGGCAGGGGCTGATGTGACTGATACTCTCTCTGTAATGTGTGTGTACATGTGATAGGGAATATAGAGTGTAAGCTCACTGGGGCAGAGGCTGATGTGACTGATACTCTCTCTGTAATGTGTGTGTACATGTGATAGGGAATATAGAGTGTAAGCTCACTGGGGCAGAGGCTGATGTGACTGATACACTCTCTGTAATGTGTGTGTACATGTGATAGGGAATATAGAGTGTAAGATCACTGGGGCAGAGGCTGATGTGACTGATACACTCTCTATAATGTGTGTGTGTGTACATGTGATAGGGAATATAGAGTGTAAGCTCACTGGGGCAGGGGCTGATGTGACTGATACTCTCTCTGTAATGTGTGTGTACATGTGATAGGGAATATAGAGTGTAAGCTCACTGGGGCAGGGGCTGATGTGACTGATATACTCTCTGTAATGTGTGTGTACATGTGATAAGGAATATAGAGTGTAAGCTCACTAGGGCAGGGGCTGATGTGACTGATACACTCTCTGTAATGTGTGTGTACATGTGATAGGGAATATAGAGTGTAAGCTCACTGGGGCAGGGGCTGATGTGACTGATACTCTCTCTGTAATGTGTGTGTACATGTGATAGGGAATATAGAGTGTAAGCTCACTGGGGCAGAGGCTGATGTGACTGATACTCTCTCTGTAATGTGTGTGTACATGTGATAGGGAATATAGAGTGTAAGCTCACTGGGGCAGAGGCTGATGTGACTGATACACTCTCTGTAATGTGTGTGTACATGAGATAGGGAATATAGAGTGTAAGCTCACTGGGGCAGAGGCTGATGTGACTGATACTCTCTGTAATGTGTGTACATGTGATAGGGAATATAGAGTGTAAGCTCACTGGGGCAGGGCTGATGTGACTGATACTCTCTGTAATGTGTGTGTACATGTGATAGGGAATATAGAGTGTAAGCTCACTGGGGCAGGGACTGATGTGACTGATACACTCTCTGTAATGTGTGTGTGTACATGTGATAGGGAATATAGAGTGTAAGCTCACTGGGGCAGGGGCTGATGTGACTGATACACTCTCTGTAATGTGTGTATACATGTGATAGGGAATATAGAGTGTAAGCTCACTGGGGCAGGGGCTGATGTGACTGATACACTCTCTGTAATGTGTGTACATGTGATAGGGAATATAGAGTGTAAGATCACTGGGGCAGAGGCTGATGTGACTGATATACTCTCTGTAATGTGTGTGTACATGTGATAGGGAATATAGAGTGTAAGCTCACTGGGGCAGGGGCTGATGTGACTGATATACTCTCTGTAATGTGTGTGTACATGTGATAGGGAATATAGAGTGTAAGCTCACTGGGGCAGGGGCTGATGTGACTGATATACTCTCTGTAATGTGTGTGTACATGTGATAGGGAATATAGAGTGTAAGCTCACTGGGGCAGGGGCTGATGTGACTGATATACTCTCTGTAATGTGTGTGTACATGTGATAGGGAATATAGAGTGTAAGCTCACTGGGGCAGGGGCTGATGTGACTGATATACTCTCTGTAATGTGTGTGTACATGTGATAGGGAATATAGAGTGTAAGCTCACTGGGGCAGGGGCTGATGTGACTGATACTCTCTCTGTAATGTGTGTGTACATGTGATAGGGAATATAGAGTGTAAGCTCACTGGGGCAGAGGCTGATGTGACTGATACACTCTCTGTAATGTGTGTACATGTGATAGGGAATATAGAGTGTAAGCTCACTGGGGCAGGGGCTGATGTGACGGATACACTCTCTGTAATGTGTGCACATGTGATAGGGAATATAGAGTGTAAGCTCACTGGGGCAGAGGCTGATGTGACTGATACACTCTCTGTAATGTGTGTACATGTGATAGGGAATATAGAGTGTAAGCTCACTGGGGCAGAGGCTGATGTGACTGATACACTCTCTGTAATGTGTGAACATGTGATAGGGAATATAGAGTGTAAGCTCACTGGGGCAGAGGCTGATGTGACTGATACACTCTCTGTAATGTGTGTACATGTGATAGGGAATAAAGAGTGTAAGCTCACTGGGGCAGGGGCTGATGTGACTGATACTCTCTGTAATGTGTGTGTACATGTGATAGGGAATATAGAGTGTAAGCTCACTGGGGCAGAGGCTGATGTGACTGATACTGTCTCTGTAATGTGTGTGTACATGTGATAGGGAATATAGAGTGTAAGCTCACTGGGGCAGGGACTGATGTGACTGATACACTCTCTGTAATGTGTGTACATGTGATAGGGAATATAGAGTGTAAGCTCACTGGGGCAGGGGCTGATGTGACTGATACACTCTCTGTAATGTGTGTGTACATGTGATAGGGAATATAGAGTGTAAGCTCACTGGGGCAGGGGCTGATGTGACTGATACTCTCTCTGTAATGTGTGTACATGTGATAGGGAATATAGAGTGTAAGCTCACTGGGGCAGGGACTGATGTGACTGATACTCTCTGTAATGTGTGTGTACATGTGATAGGGAATATAGAGTGTAAGCTCACTGGGGCAGGGGCTGATGTGACTGATACACTCTCTGTAATGTGTGTGTACATGTGATAGGGAATATAGAGTGTAAGCTCACTGGGGCAGGGGCTGATGTGACTGATACACTCTCTGTAATGTGTGTACATGTGATAGGGAATATAGAGTGTAAGCTCACTGGGGCAGGGACTGATGTGACTGATACTCTCTGTAATGTGTGTGTACATGTGATAGGGAATATAGAGTGTAAGCTCACTGGGGCAGAGGCTGATGTGACTGATACTCTCTAATGTGTGTGTACATGTGATAGGGAATATAGAGTGTAAGCTCACTGGGGCAGAGGCTGATGTGACTGATACTCTCTGTAATGTGTGTGTACATGTGATAGGGAATATAGAGTGTAAGCTCACTGGGGCAGGGGCTGATCTGACTGATACACTCTCTATAATGTGTGTGTACATGTGATAGGGAATATAGAGTGTAAGCTCACTGGGGCAGGGACTGATGTGACTGATACTCTCTGTAATGTGTGTGTACATGTGATAGGGAATATAGAGTGTAAGCTCACTGGGGCAGAGGCTGATGTGACTGATACTCTCTGTAATGTGTGTGTACATGTGATAGGGAATATAGAGTGTAAGCTCACTGGGGCAGGGGCTGATGTGACTGATACTCTCTCTGTAATGTGTGTGTACATGTGATAGGGAATATAGAGTGTAAGCTCACTGGAGCAGAGGCTGAAGTGACTGATACTCTCTCTGTAATGTGTGTGTACATGTGATAGGAAATATAGAGTGTAAGCTCACTGGGGCAGAGGCTGATGTGACTGATACTCTCTGTAATGTGCGTGTACATGTGATAGGAAATATAGAGTGTAAGCTCACTGGGGCAGAGGCTGATGTGACTGATACACTCTCTGTAATGTGTGTGTACATGTGATAGGGAATATAGAGTGTAAGCTCACTGGGGCAGGGGCTGATGTGACTGATACACTCTCTATAATGTGTGTACATGTGATAGGGAATATAGAGTGTAAGCTCACTGGAGCAGGGACTGATATGACTGATACTCTCTGTAATGTGTGTACATGTGATAGGGAATATAGAGTGTAAGCTCACTGGGGCAGGGGCTGATGTGAATGATACTCTCTGTAATGTGTGTGTACATGTGATAGGGAATATAGAGTGTAAGCTCACTGGGGCAGGGGCTGATGTGACTGATACTCTCTCTGTAATGTGTGTACATGTGATAGGGAATATAGAGTGTAAGCTCACTGGGGCAGGGGCTGATGTGACTGATACTCTGTAATGTGTGTACATGTGATAGGGAATATAGAGTGTAAGCTCACTGGGGCAGGGGCTGATGTGACTGTTACACTCTCTATAATGTGTGTACATGTGATAGGGAATATAGAGTGTAAGCTCACTGGGGCAGGGGCTGATGTGACTGATACACTCTCTGTAATGTGTGTACATGTGATAGGGAATATAGAGTGTAAGCTCACTGGGGCAGAGGCTGATGTGACTGATACACTCTGTAATGTGTGTGTACATGTGATAGGGAATATAGAGTGTAAGCTCACTGGGGCAGGGGCTGATGTGACTGATACACTCTCTGTAATGTGTACATGTGATAGGGAATATAGAGTGTAAGCTCACTGGAGCAGGGGCTGATGTGACTGATACACTCTCTGTAATGTGTGTGTACATGTGATAGGGAATATAGAGTGTAAGCTCACTGGGGCAGAGGCTGATGTGACTGATACACTCTCTGTAATGTGTGTGTACATGTGATAGGGAATATAGAGTGTAAGCTCACTGGGGCAGGGGCTGATGTGACTGATACTCTCTCTGTAATGTGTATACATGTGATAGGGAATATAGAGTGTAAGCTCACTGGAGCAGGGACTGATGTGACTGATACACTCTCTGTAATGTGTGTACATGTGATAGGGAATATAGAGTGTAAGCTCACTGGGGCAGGGGCTGATGTGACTGATACACTCTCTGTAATGTGTGTACATGTGATAGGGAATATAGAGTGTAAGCTCACTGGGGCAGGGGCTGATGTGACTGATACACTCTCTATAATGTGTGTACATGTGATAGGGAATATAGAGTGTAAGCTCACTGGAGCAGGGGCTGATGTGACTGATATACTCTCTGTAATGTGTGTGTACATGTGATAGGGAATATAGAGTGTAAGCTCACTGGGGCAGAGGCTGATGTGACTGATACTCTCTGTAATGTGTGTGTATACATGTGATAGGAAATATAGAGTGTAAGCTCACTGGGGCAGAGGCTGATGTGACTGATACACTCTCTGTAATGTGTGTGTACATGTGATAAGGAATATAGAGTGTAAGCTCACTGGGGCAGAGGCTGATGTGACTGATACACTCTCTGTAATGTGTGTGTACATGTGATAGGGAATATAGAGTGTAAGCTCACTGGGGCAGGGGCTGATGTGACTGATACTCTCTCCGTAATGTGTATACATGTGATAGGGAATATAGAGTGTAAGCTCACTGGAGCAGGGACTGATGTGACTGATACACTCTCTGTAATGTGTGTACATGTGATAGGGAATATAGAGTGTAAGCTCACTGGGGCAGAGGCTGATGTGACTGATACACTCTCTGTAATGTGTGTGTACATGTGATAGGGAATATAGAGTGTAAGCTCACTGGGACAGGGGCTGATGTGACTGATACACTCTTTGTAATGTGTGTGTACATGTGATAGGGAATATAGAGTGTAAGCTCACTGGGGCAGGGGCTGATGTGACTGATACTCTCTGTAATGTGTGTGTACATGTGATAGGGAATATAGAATGTAAGCTCACTGGGGCAGGGGCTGATGTGACTGATACACTCTCTGTAATGTGTGTGTACATGTGATAAGGAATATAGAGTGTAAGCTCACTAGGGCAGAGGCTGATGTGACTGATACTCTCTGTAATGTGTGTGTACATGTGATAGGGAATATAGAGTGTAAGCTCACTGGGGCAGGGGCTGATGTGACTGATACACTTTCTGTAATGTGTGTACATGTGATAGGGAATATAGAGTGTAAGCTCACTGGGGCAGGGGCTGATGTGACTGATACTCTCTGTAATGTGTGTGTACATGTGATAGGGAATATAGAGTGTAAGCTCACTGGGGCAGGGGCTGATGTGACTGATACTCTCTCTGTAATGTGTGTGTACATGTGATAAGGAATATAGAGTGTAAGCTCACTAGGGCAGGGGCTGATGTGACTGATACACTCTCTGTAATGTGTGTGTATACATGTGATAGGAAATATAGAGTGTAAGCTCACTGGGGCAGAGGCTGATGTGACTGATACACTCTCTGTAATGTGTGTGTACATGTGATAAGGAATATAGAGTGTAAGCTCACTGGGGCAGAGGCTGATGTGACTGATACTCTCTGTAATGTGTGTGTGTACATGTGATAGGGAATATAGAGTGTAAGCTCACTGGGGCAGGGGCTGATGTGACTGATACTCTCTGTAATGTGTGTGTACATGTGATAGGGAATATAGAATGTAAGCTCACTGGGGCAGGGGCTGATGTGACTGATACACTCTCTGTAATGTGTGTGTACATGTGATAAGGAATATAGAGTGTAAGCTCACTAGGGCAGAGGCTGATGTGACTGATACTCTCTGTAATGTGTGTGTACATGTGATAGGGAATATAGAGTGTAAGCTCACTGGGGCAGGGGCTGATGTGACTGATACACTTTCTGTAATGTGTGTACATGTGATAGGGAATATAGAGTGTAAGCTCACTGGGGCAGGGGCTGATGTGACTGATACTCTCTGTAATGTGTGTGTACATGTGATAGGGAATATAGAGTGTAAGCTCACTGGGGCAGGGGCTGATGTGACTGATACTCTCTCTGTAATGTGTGTGTACATGTGATAGGGAATATAGAGTGTAAGCTCACTGGGGCAGAGGCTGATGTGACTGATACTCTCTCTGTAATGTGTGTGTACATGTGATAGGGAATATAGAGTGTAAGCTCACTGGGGCAGAGGCTGATGTGACTGATACACTCTCTGTAATGTGTGTGTACATGTGATAGGGAATATAGAGTGTAAGATCACTGGGGCAGAGGCTGATGTGACTGATACACTCTCTATAATGTGTGTGTGTACATGTGATAGGGAATATAGAGTGTAAGCTCACTGGGGCAGGGGCTGATGTGACTGATACTCTCTCTGTAATGTGTGTGTACATGTGATAGGGAATATAGAGTGTAAGCTCACTGGGGCAGGGGCTGATGTGACTGATATACTCTCTGTAATGTGTGTGTACATGTGATAAGGAATATAGAGTGTAAGCTCACTAGGGCAGGGGCTGATGTGACTGATACACTCTCTGTAATGTGTGTGTACATGTGATAGGGAATATAGAGTGTAAGCTCACTGGGGCAGGGGCTGATGTGACTGATATACTCTCTGTAATGTGTGTGTACATGTGATAAGGAATATAGAGTGTAAGCTCACTAGGGCAGGGGCTGATGTGACTGATACACTCTCTGTAATGTGTGTGTACATGTGATAGGGAATATAGAGTGTAAGCTCACTGGGGCAGGGGCTGATGTGACTGATACTCTCTCTGTAATGTGTGTGTACATGTGATAGGGAATATAGAGTGTAAGCTCACTGGGGCAGAGGCTGATGTGACTGATACTCTCTCTGTAATGTGTGTGTACATGTGATAGGGAATATAGAGTGTAAGCTCACTGGGGCAGAGGCTGATGTGACTGATACACTCTCTGTAATGTGTGTGTACATGTGATAGGGAATATAGAGTGTAAGATCACTGGGGCAGAGGCTGATGTGACTGATACACTCTCTATAATGTGTGTGTGTACATGTGATAGGGAATATAGAGTGTAAGCTCACTGGGGCAGGGGCTGATGTGACTGATACTCTCTCTGTAATGTGTGTGTACATGTGATAGGGAATATAGAGTGTAAGCTCACTGGGGCAGGGGCTGATGTGACTGATATACTCTCTGTAATGTGTGTGTACATGTGATAAGGAATATAGAGTGTAAGCTCACTAGGGCAGGGGCTGATGTGACTGATACACTCTCTGTAATGTGTGTGTACATGTGATAGGGAATATAGAGTGTAAGCTCACTGGGGCAGGGGCTGATGTGACTGATACTCTCTCTGTAATGTGTGTGTACATGTGATAGGGAATATAGAGTGTAAGCTCACTGGGGCAGAGGCTGATGTGACTGATACTCTCTCTGTAATGTGTGTGTACATGTGATAGGGAATATAGAGTGTAAGCTCACTGGGGCAGAGGCTGATGTGACTGATACACTCTCTGTAATGTGTGTGTACATGAGATAGGGAATATAGAGTGTAAGATCACTGGGGCAGAGGCTGATGTGACTGATACACTCTCTATAATGTGTGTGTGTACATGTGATAGGGAATATAGAGTGTAAGCTCACTGGGGCAGGGGCTGATGTGACTGATACTCTCTGTAATGTGTGTGTACATGTGATAGGGAATATAGAGTGTAAGCTCACTGGGGCAGGGGCTGATGTGACTGATACTCTCTCTGTAATGTATGTGTACATGTGATAGGGAATATAGAGTGTAAGCTCACTGGGGCAGAGGCTGATGTGACTGATACACTCTCTGTAATGTGTGTGTACATGTGATAGGGAATATAGAGTGTAAGCTCACTGGGGCAGAGGCTGATGTGACGGATACACTCTGTAATGTGTGTGTACATGTGATAGGGAATATAGAGTGTTAGCTCACTGGGGCAGGGGCTGATGTGACTGATACACTCTGTAATGTGTGTGTACATGTGATAGGGAATATAGAGTGTAAGCTCACTGGGGCAGAGGCTGATGTGACTGATACACTCTCTGTAATGTGTGTGTACATGTGATAGGGAATATAGAGTGTAAGCTCACTGGGGCAGAGGCTGATGTGACTGATACTCTCTGTAATGTGTGTACATGTGATAGGGAATATAGAGTGTAAGCTCACTGGGGCAGGGCTGATGTGACTGATACACTCTCTGTAATGTGTGTGTACATGTGATAGGGAATATAGAGTGTAAGCTCACTGGGGCAGGGACTGATGTGACTGATACACTCTCTGTAATGTGTGTGTGTACATGTGATAGGGAATATAGAGTGTAAGCTCACTGGGGCAGGGGCTGATGTGACTGATACACTCTCTGTAATGTGTGTATACATGTGATAGGGAATATAGAGTGTAAGCTCACTGGGGCAGGGGCTGATGTGACTGATACACTCTCTGTAATGTGTGTGTACATGTGATAGGGAATATAGAGTGTAAGCTCACTGGGGCAGAGGCTGATGTGACTGATACACTCTCTGTAATGTGTGTGTACATGTGATAGGGAATATAGAGTGTAAGCTCACTGGGGCAGAGGCTGATGTGACTGATACACTCTCTGTAATGTGTGTGTACATGTGATAGGGAATATAGAGTGTAAGCTCACTGGGGCAGAGGCTGATGTGACTGATACTCTCTCTGTAATGTGTGTGTACATGTGATAGGGAATATAGAGTGTAAGCTCACTGGGGCAGAGGCTGATGTGACTGATACTCTCTCTGTAATGTGTGTGTGTACATGTGATAGGGAATATAGAGTGTAAGCTCACTGGGGCAGAGGCTGATGTGACGGATACTCTCTCTGTAATGTGTGTGTACATGTGATAGGGAATATAGAGTGTAAGCTCACTGGGGCAGGGGCTGATGTGACTGATACTCTCTCTGTAATGTGTGTGTACATGTGATAGGGAATATAGAGTGTAAGCTCACTGGGGCAGGGGCTGATGTGACTGATATACTCTCTGTAATGTGTGTATACATGTGATAGGGAATATAGAGTGTAAGCTCACTGGGGCAGAGGCTGATGTGACTGATACACTCTCTGTAATGTGTGTGTGTACATGTGATAGGGAATATAGAGTGTAAGCTCACTGGGGCAGGGCTGATGTGACTGATACTCTCTGTAATGTGTGTACATGTGATAGGGAATATAGAGTGTAAGCTCACTGGGGCAGGGACTGATGTGACTGATACTCTCTGTAATGTGTGTGTACATGTGATAGGGAATATAGAGTGTAAGCTCACTGGGGCAGGGACTGATGTGACGGATACTCTCTGTAATGTGTGTGTACATGTGATAGGGAATATAGAGTGTAATCTCACTGGGGCAGAGGCTGATGTGACTGATACTCTCTGTAATGTGTGTGTACATGTGATAGGGAATATAGAGTGTAAGCTCACTGGGGCAGAGGCTGATGTGACTGATACTCTCTCTGTAATGTGTGTGTACATGTGATAGGGAATATAGAGTGTAAGCTCACTGGGGCAGGGGCTGATGTGACTGATACTCTCTCTGTAATGTGTGTATATGTGATAGGGAATATAGAGTGTAAGCTCACTGGGGCAGGGGCTGATGTGACTGATACTCTGTAATGTGTGTGTACATGTGATAGGGAATATAGAGTGTAAGCTCACTGGGGCAGGGGCTGATGTGACTGTTACACTCTCTATAATGTGTGTACATGTGATAGGGAATATAGAGTGTAAGCTCACTGGGGCAGGGGCTGATGTGACTGATACACTCTCTGTAATGTGTGTACATGTGATAGGGAATATAGAGTGTAAGCTCACTGGGGCAGAGGCTGATGTGACTGATACACTCTCTGTAATGTGTGTGTACATGTGATAGGGAATATAGAGTGTAAGCTCACTGGGGCAGGGGCTGATGTGACTGATACACTCTCTGTAATGTGTACATGTGATAGGGAATATAGAGTGTAAGCTCACTGGAGCAGGGGCTGATGTGACTGATACACTCTCTGTAATGTGTGTGTACATGTGATAGGGAATATAGAGTGTAAGCTCACTGGGGCAGAGGCTGATGTGACTGATACACTCTCTGTAATGTGTGTGTACATGTGATAGGGAATATAGAGTGTAAGCTCACTGGGGCAGGGGCTGATGTGACTGATACTCTCTCTGTAATGTGTATACATGTGATAGGGAATATAGAGTGTAAGCTCACTGGAGCAGGGACTGATGTGACTGATACACTCTCTGTAATGTGTGTACATGTGATAGGGAATATAGAGTGTAAGCTCACTGGGGCAGGGGCTGATGTGACTGATACACTCTCTGTAATGTGTGTACATGTGATAGGGAATATAGAGTGTAAGCTCACTGGGGCAGGGGCTGATGTGACTGATACACTCTCTATAATGTGTGTACATGTGATAGGGAATATAGAGTGTAAGCTCACTGGAGCAGGGGCTGATGTGACTGATATACTCTCTATAATGTGTGTGTACATGTGATAGGGAATATAGAGTGTAAGCTCACTGGGGCAGAGGCTGATGTGACTGATACTCTCTGTAATGTGTGTGTATACATGTGATAGGAAATATAGAGTGTAAGCTCACTGGGGCAGAGGCTGATGTGACTGATACACTCTCTGTAATGTGTGTGTACATGTGATAAGGAATATAGAGTGTAAGCTCACTGGGGCAGAGGCTGATGTGACTGATACACTCTCTGTAATGTGTGTGTACATGTGATAGGGAATATAGAGTGTAAGCTCACTGGGGCAGGGGCTGATGTGACTGATACTCTCTGTAATGTGTGTGTACATGTGATAGGGAATATAGAATGTAAGCTCACTGGGGCAGGGGCTGATGTGACTGATACACTCTCTGTAATGTGTGTGTACATGTGATAAGGAATATAGAGTGTAAGCTCACTAGGGCAGAGGCTGATGTGACTGATACTCTCTGTAATGTGTGTGTACATGTGATAGGGAATATAGAGTGTAAGCTCACTGGGGCAGGGGCTGATGTGACTGATACACTTTCTGTAATGTGTGTACATGTGATAGGGAATATAGAGTGTAAGCTCACTGGGGCAGGGGCTGATGTGACTGATACTCTCTGTAATGTGTGTGTACATGTGATAGGGAATATAGAGTGTAAGCTCACTGGGGCAGGGGCTGATGTGACTGATACTCTCTCTGTAATGTGTGTGTACATGTGATAGGGAATATAGAGTGTAAGCTCACTGGGGCAGGGGCTGATGTGACTGATATACTCTCTGTAATGTGTGTGTACATGTGATAAGGAATATAGAGTGTAAGCTCACTAGGGCAGGGGCTGATGTGACTGATACACTCTCTGTAATGTGTGTGTACATGTGATAGGGAATATAGAGTGTAAGCTCACTGGGGCAGGGGCTGATGTGACTGATACTCTCTCTGTAATGTGTGTGTACATGTGATAGGGAATATAGAGTGTAAGCTCACTGGGGCAGAGGCTGATGTGACTGATACTCTCTCTGTAATGTGTGTGTACATGTGATAGGGAATATAGAGTGTGCTCACTGGGGCAGAGGCTGATGTGACTGATACACTCTCTGTAATGTGTGTGTACATGTGATAGGGAATATAGAGTGTAAGATCACTGGGGCAGAGGCTGATGTGACTGATACACTCTCTATAATGTGTGTGTGTGTACATGTGATAGGGAATATAGAGTGTAAGCTCACTGGGGCAGGGGCTGATGTGACTGATACTCTCTCTGTAATGTGTGTGTACATGTGATAGGGAATATAGAGTGTAAGCTCACTGGGGCAGGGGCTGATGTGACTGATATACTCTCTGTAATGTGTGTGTACATGTGATAAGGAATATAGAGTGTAAGCTCACTAGGGCAGGGGCTGATGTGACTGATACACTCTCTGTAATGTGTGTGTACATGTGATAGGGAATATAGAGTGTAAGCTCACTGGGGCAGGGGCTGATGTGACTGATACTCTCTCTGTAATGTGTGTGTACATGTGATAGGGAATATAGAGTGTAAGCTCACTGGGGCAGAGGCTGATGTGACTGATACTCTCTCTGTAATGTGTGTGTACATGTGATAGGGAATATAGAGTGTAAGCTCACTGGGGCAGAGGCTGATGTGACTGATACACTCTCTGTAATGTGTGTGTACATGAGATAGGGAATATAGAGTGTAAGCTCACTGGGGCAGAGGCTGATGTGACTGATACTCTCTGTAATGTGTGTACATGTGATAGGGAATATAGAGTGTAAGCTCACTGGGGCAGGGCTGATGTGACTGATACTCTCTGTAATGTGTGTGTACATGTGATAGGGAATATAGAGTGTAAGCTCACTGGGGCAGGGACTGATGTGACTGATACACTCTCTGTAATGTGTGTGTGTACATGTGATAGGGAATATAGAGTGTAAGCTCACTGGGGCAGGGGCTGATGTGACTGATACACTCTCTGTAATGTGTGTATACATGTGATAGGGAATATAGAGTGTAAGCTCACTGGGGCAGGGGCTGATGTGACTGATACACTCTCTGTAATGTGTGTACATGTGATAGGGAATATAGAGTGTAAGATCACTGGGGCAGAGGCTGATGTGACTGATATACTCTCTGTAATGTGTGTGTACATGTGATAGGGAATATAGAGTGTAAGCTCACTGGGGCAGGGGCTGATGTGACTGATATACTCTCTGTAATGTGTGTGTACATGTGATAGGGAATATAGAGTGTAAGCTCACTGGGGCAGGGGCTGATGTGACTGATATACTCTCTGTAATGTGTGTGTACATGTGATAGGGAATATAGAGTGTAAGCTCACTGGGGCAGGGGCTGATGTGACTGATATACTCTCTGTAATGTGTGTGTACATGTGATAGGGAATATAGAGTGTAAGCTCACTGGGGCAGGGGCTGATGTGACTGATATACTCTCTGTAATGTGTGTGTACATGTGATAGGGAATATAGAGTGTAAGCTCACTGGGGCAGGGGCTGATGTGACTGATACTCTCTCTGTAATGTGTGTGTACATGTGATAGGGAATATAGAGTGTAAGCTCACTGGGGCAGAGGCTGATGTGACTGATACACTCTCTGTAATGTGTGTACATGTGATAGGGAATATAGAGTGTAAGCTCACTGGGGCAGGGGCTGATGTGACGGATACACTCTCTGTAATGTGTGCACATGTGATAGGGAATATAGAGTGTAAGCTCACTGGGGCAGAGGCTGATGTGACTGATACACTCTCTGTAATGTGTGTACATGTGATAGGGAATATAGAGTGTAAGCTCACTGGGGCAGAGGCTGATGTGACTGATACACTCTCTGTAATGTGTGAACATGTGATAGGGAATATAGAGTGTAAGCTCACTGGGGCAGAGGCTGATGTGACTGATACACTCTCTGTAATGTGTGTACATGTGATAGGGAATAAAGAGTGTAAGCTCACTGGGGCAGGGGCTGATGTGACTGATACTCTCTGTAATGTGTGTGTACATGTGATAGGGAATATAGAGTGTAAGCTCACTGGGGCAGAGGCTGATGTGACTGATACTGTCTCTGTAATGTGTGTGTACATGTGATAGGGAATATAGAGTGTAAGCTCACTGGGGCAGGGACTGATGTGACTGATACACTCTCTGTAATGTGTGTACATGTGATAGGGAATATAGAGTGTAAGCTCACTGGGGCAGGGGCTGATGTGACTGATACACTCTCTGTAATGTGTGTGTACATGTGATAGGGAATATAGAGTGTAAGCTCACTGGGGCAGGGGCTGATGTGACTGATACTCTCTCTGTAATGTGTGTACATGTGATAGGGAATATAGAGTGTAAGCTCACTGGGGCAGGGACTGATGTGACTGATACTCTCTGTAATGTGTGTGTACATGTGATAGGGAATATAGAGTGTAAGCTCACTGGGGCAGGGGCTGATGTGACTGATACACTCTCTGTAATGTGTGTGTACATGTGATAGGGAATATAGAGTGTAAGCTCACTGGGGCAGGGGCTGATGTGACTGATACACTCTCTGTAATGTGTGTACATGTGATAGGGAATATAGAGTGTAAGCTCACTGGGGCAGGGACTGATGTGACTGATACTCTCTGTAATGTGTGTGTACATGTGATAGGGAATATAGAGTGTAAGCTCACTGGGGCAGAGGCTGATGTGACTGATACTCTCTAATGTGTGTGTACATGTGATAGGGAATATAGAGTGTAAGCTCACTGGGGCAGAGGCTGATGTGACTGATACTCTCTGTAATGTGTGTGTACATGTGATAGGGAATATAGAGTGTAAGCTCACTGGGGCAGGGGCTGATCTGACTGATACACTCTCTATAATGTGTGTGTACATGTGATAGGGAATATAGAGTGTAAGCTCACTGGGGCAGGGACTGATGTGACTGATACTCTCTGTAATGTGTGTGTACATGTGATAGGGAATATAGAGTGTAAGCTCACTGGGGCAGAGGCTGATGTGACTGATACTCTCTGTAATGTGTGTGTACATGTGATAGGGAATATAGAGTGTAAGCTCACTGGGGCAGGGGCTGATGTGACTGATACTCTCTCTGTAATGTGTGTGTACATGTGATAGGGAATATAGAGTGTAAGCTCACTGGAGCAGAGGCTGAAGTGACTGATACTCTCTCTGTAATGTGTGTGTACATGTGATAGGAAATATAGAGTGTAAGCTCACTGGGGCAGAGGCTGATGTGACTGATACTCTCTGTAATGTGCGTGTACATGTGATAGGAAATATAGAGTGTAAGCTCACTGGGGCAGAGGCTGATGTGACTGATACACTCTCTGTAATGTGTGTGTACATGTGATAGGGAATATAGAGTGTAAGCTCACTGGGGCAGGGGCTGATGTGACTGATACACTCTCTATAATGTGTGTACATGTGATAGGGAATATAGAGTGTAAGCTCACTGGAGCAGGGACTGATATGACTGATACTCTCTGTAATGTGTGTACATGTGATAGGGAATATAGAGTGTAAGCTCACTGGGGCAGGGGCTGATGTGAATGATACTCTCTGTAATGTGTGTGTACATGTGATAGGGAATATAGAGTGTAAGCTCACTGGGGCAGGGGCTGATGTGACTGATACTCTCTCTGTAATGTGTGTACATGTGATAGGGAATATAGAGTGTAAGCTCACTGGGGCAGGGGCTGATGTGACTGATACTCTGTAATGTGTGTACATGTGATAGGGAATATAGAGTGTAAGCTCACTGGGGCAGGGGCTGATGTGACTGTTACACTCTCTATAATGTGTGTACATGTGATAGGGAATATAGAGTGTAAGCTCACTGGGGCAGGGGCTGATGTGACTGATACACTCTCTGTAATGTGTGTACATGTGATAGGGAATATAGAGTGTAAGCTCACTGGGGCAGAGGCTGATGTGACTGATACACTCTGTAATGTGTGTGTACATGTGATAGGGAATATAGAGTGTAAGCTCACTGGGGCAGGGGCTGATGTGACTGATACACTCTCTGTAATGTGTACATGTGATAGGGAATATAGAGTGTAAGCTCACTGGAGCAGGGGCTGATGTGACTGATACACTCTCTGTAATGTGTGTGTACATGTGATAGGGAATATAGAGTGTAAGCTCACTGGGGCAGAGGCTGATGTGACTGATACACTCTCTGTAATGTGTGTGTACATGTGATAGGGAATATAGAGTGTAAGCTCACTGGGGCAGGGGCTGATGTGACTGATACTCTCTCTGTAATGTGTATACATGTGATAGGGAATATAGAGTGTAAGCTCACTGGAGCAGGGACTGATGTGACTGATACACTCTCTGTAATGTGTGTACATGTGATAGGGAATATAGAGTGTAAGCTCACTGGGGCAGGGGCTGATGTGACTGATACACTCTCTGTAATGTGTGTACATGTGATAGGGAATATAGAGTGTAAGCTCACTGGGGCAGGGGCTGATGTGACTGATACACTCTCTATAATGTGTGTACATGTGATAGGGAATATAGAGTGTAAGCTCACTGGAGCAGGGGCTGATGTGACTGATATACTCTCTGTAATGTGTGTGTACATGTGATAGGGAATATAGAGTGTAAGCTCACTGGGGCAGAGGCTGATGTGACTGATACTCTCTGTAATGTGTGTGTATACATGTGATAGGAAATATAGAGTGTAAGCTCACTGGGGCAGAGGCTGATGTGACTGATACACTCTCTGTAATGTGTGTGTACATGTGATAAGGAATATAGAGTGTAAGCTCACTGGGGCAGAGGCTGATGTGACTGATACACTCTCTGTAATGTGTGTGTACATGTGATAGGGAATATAGAGTGTAAGCTCACTGGGGCAGGGGCTGATGTGACTGATACTCTCTCCGTAATGTGTATACATGTGATAGGGAATATAGAGTGTAAGCTCACTGGAGCAGGGACTGATGTGACTGATACACTCTCTGTAATGTGTGTACATGTGATAGGGAATATAGAGTGTAAGCTCACTGGGGCAGAGGCTGATGTGACTGATACACTCTCTGTAATGTGTGTGTACATGTGATAGGGAATATAGAGTGTAAGCTCACTGGGACAGGGGCTGATGTGACTGATACACTCTTTGTAATGTGTGTGTACATGTGATAGGGAATATAGAGTGTAAGCTCACTGGGGCAGGGGCTGATGTGACTGATACTCTCTGTAATGTGTGTGTACATGTGATAGGGAATATAGAATGTAAGCTCACTGGGGCAGGGGCTGATGTGACTGATACACTCTCTGTAATGTGTGTGTACATGTGATAAGGAATATAGAGTGTAAGCTCACTAGGGCAGAGGCTGATGTGACTGATACTCTCTGTAATGTGTGTGTACATGTGATAGGGAATATAGAGTGTAAGCTCACTGGGGCAGGGGCTGATGTGACTGATACACTTTCTGTAATGTGTGTACATGTGATAGGGAATATAGAGTGTAAGCTCACTGGGGCAGGGGCTGATGTGACTGATACTCTCTGTAATGTGTGTGTACATGTGATAGGGAATATAGAGTGTAAGCTCACTGGGGCAGGGGCTGATGTGACTGATACTCTCTCTGTAATGTGTGTGTACATGTGATAAGGAATATAGAGTGTAAGCTCACTAGGGCAGGGGCTGATGTGACTGATACACTCTCTGTAATGTGTGTGTATACATGTGATAGGAAATATAGAGTGTAAGCTCACTGGGGCAGAGGCTGATGTGACTGATACACTCTCTGTAATGTGTGTGTACATGTGATAAGGAATATAGAGTGTAAGCTCACTGGGGCAGAGGCTGATGTGACTGATACTCTCTGTAATGTGTGTGTGTACATGTGATAGGGAATATAGAGTGTAAGCTCACTGGGGCAGGGGCTGATGTGACTGATACTCTCTGTAATGTGTGTGTACATGTGATAGGGAATATAGAATGTAAGCTCACTGGGGCAGGGGCTGATGTGACTGATACACTCTCTGTAATGTGTGTGTACATGTGATAAGGAATATAGAGTGTAAGCTCACTAGGGCAGAGGCTGATGTGACTGATACTCTCTGTAATGTGTGTGTACATGTGATAGGGAATATAGAGTGTAAGCTCACTGGGGCAGGGGCTGATGTGACTGATACACTTTCTGTAATGTGTGTACATGTGATAGGGAATATAGAGTGTAAGCTCACTGGGGCAGGGGCTGATGTGACTGATACTCTCTGTAATGTGTGTGTACATGTGATAGGGAATATAGAGTGTAAGCTCACTGGGGCAGGGGCTGATGTGACTGATACTCTCTCTGTAATGTGTGTGTACATGTGATAGGGAATATAGAGTGTAAGCTCACTGGGGCAGAGGCTGATGTGACTGATACTCTCTCTGTAATGTGTGTGTACATGTGATAGGGAATATAGAGTGTAAGCTCACTGGGGCAGAGGCTGATGTGACTGATACACTCTCTGTAATGTGTGTGTACATGTGATAGGGAATATAGAGTGTAAGATCACTGGGGCAGAGGCTGATGTGACTGATACACTCTCTATAATGTGTGTGTGTACATGTGATAGGGAATATAGAGTGTAAGCTCACTGGGGCAGGGGCTGATGTGACTGATACTCTCTCTGTAATGTGTGTGTACATGTGATAGGGAATATAGAGTGTAAGCTCACTGGGGCAGGGGCTGATGTGACTGATATACTCTCTGTAATGTGTGTGTACATGTGATAAGGAATATAGAGTGTAAGCTCACTAGGGCAGGGGCTGATGTGACTGATACACTCTCTGTAATGTGTGTGTACATGTGATAGGGAATATAGAGTGTAAGCTCACTGGGGCAGGGGCTGATGTGACTGATATACTCTCTGTAATGTGTGTGTACATGTGATAAGGAATATAGAGTGTAAGCTCACTAGGGCAGGGGCTGATGTGACTGATACACTCTCTGTAATGTGTGTGTACATGTGATAGGGAATATAGAGTGTAAGCTCACTGGGGCAGGGGCTGATGTGACTGATACTCTCTCTGTAATGTGTGTGTACATGTGATAGGGAATATAGAGTGTAAGCTCACTGGGGCAGAGGCTGATGTGACTGATACTCTCTCTGTAATGTGTGTGTACATGTGATAGGGAATATAGAGTGTAAGCTCACTGGGGCAGAGGCTGATGTGACTGATACACTCTCTGTAATGTGTGTGTACATGTGATAGGGAATATAGAGTGTAAGATCACTGGGGCAGAGGCTGATGTGACTGATACACTCTCTATAATGTGTGTGTGTACATGTGATAGGGAATATAGAGTGTAAGCTCACTGGGG
The DNA here is from genome assembly GCF_028390025.1 of Pseudophryne corroboree. Classification (NCBI taxonomy): domain Eukaryota; kingdom Metazoa; phylum Chordata; class Amphibia; order Anura; family Myobatrachidae; genus Pseudophryne; species Pseudophryne corroboree. Next base: position 843,821,788 of record NC_086449.1, read on the forward strand.
CAGGGGCTGATGTGACTGATACTCTCTCTGTAATGTGTGTGTACATGTGATAGGGAATATAGAGTGTAAGCTCACTGGGGCAGGGGCTGATGTGACTGATATACTCTCTGTAATGTGTGTGTACATGTGATAAGGAATATAGAGTGTAAGCTCACTAGGGCAGGGGCTGATGTGACTGATACACTCTCTGTAATGTGTGTGTACATGTGATAGGGAATATAGAGTGTAAGCTCACTGGGGCAGGGGCTGATGTGACTGATACTCTCTCTGTAATGTGTGTGTACATGTGATAGGGAATATAGAGTGTAAGCTCACTGGGGCAGAGGCTGATGTGACTGATACTCTCTCTGTAATGTGTGTGTACATGTGATAGGGAATATAGAGTGTAAGCTCACTGGGGCAGAGGCTGATGTGACTGATACACTCTCTGTAATGTGTGTGTACATGAGATAGGGAATATAGAGTGTAAGATCACTGGGGCAGAGGCTGATGTGACTGATACACTCTCTATAATGTGTGTGTGTACATGTGATAGGGAATATAGAGTGTAAGCTCACTGGGGCAGGGGCTGATGTGACTGATACTCTCTGTAATGTGTGTGTACATGTGATAGGGAATATAGAGTGTAAGCTCACTGGGGCAGGGGCTGATGTGACTGATACTCTCTCTGTAATGTATGTGTACATGTGATAGGGAATATAGAGTGTAAGCTCACTGGGGCAGAGGCTGATGTGACTGATACACTCTCTGTAATGTGTGTGTACATGTGATAGGGAATATAGAGTGTAAGCTCACTGGGGCAGAGGCTGATGTGACGGATACACTCTGTAATGTGTGTGTACATGTGATAGGGAATATAGAGTGTTAGCTCACTGGGGCAGGGGCTGATGTGACTGATACACTCTGTAATGTGTGTGTACATGTGATAGGGAATATAGAGTGTAAGCTCACTGGGGCAGAGGCTGATGTGACTGATACACTCTCTGTAATGTGTGTGTACATGTGATAGGGAATATAGAGTGTAAGCTCACTGGGGCAGAGGCTGATGTGACTGATACTCTCTGTAATGTGTGTACATGTGATAGGGAATATAGAGTGTAAGCTCACTGGGGCAGGGCTGATGTGACTGATACACTCTCTGTAATGTGTGTGTACATGTGATAGGGAATATAGAGTGTAAGCTCACTGGGGCAGGGACTGATGTGACTGATACACTCTCTGTAATGTGTGTGTGTACATGTGATAGGGAATATAGAGTGTAAGCTCACTGGGGCAGGGGCTGATGTGACTGATACACTCTCTGTAATGTGTGTATACATGTGATAGGGAATATAGAGTGTAAGCTCACTGGGGCAGGGGCTGATGTGACTGATACACTCTCTGTAATGTGTGTGTACATGTGATAGGGAATATAGAGTGTAAGCTCACTGGGGCAGAGGCTGATGTGACTGATACACTCTCTGTAATGTGTGTGTACATGTGATAGGGAATATAGAGTGTAAGCTCACTGGGGCAGAGGCTGATGTGACTGATACACTCTCTGTAATGTGTGTGTACATGTGATAGGGAATATAGAGTGTAAGCTCACTGGGGCAGAGGCTGATGTGACTGATACTCTCTCTGTAATGTGTGTGTACATGTGATAGGGAATATAGAGTGTAAGCTCACTGGGGCAGAGGCTGATGTGACTGATACTCTCTCTGTAATGTGTGTGTGTACATGTGATAGGGAATATAGAGTGTAAGCTCACTGGGGCAGAGGCTGATGTGACGGATACTCTCTCTGTAATGTGTGTGTACATGTGATAGGGAATATAGAGTGTAAGCTCACTGGGGCAGGGGCTGATGTGACTGATACTCTCTCTGTAATGTGTGTGTACATGTGATAGGGAATATAGAGTGTAAGCTCACTGGGGCAGGGGCTGATGTGACTGATATACTCTCTGTAATGTGTGTATACATGTGATAGGGAATATAGAGTGTAAGCTCACTGGGGCAGAGGCTGATGTGACTGATACACTCTCTGTAATGTGTGTGTGTACATGTGATAGGGAATATAGAGTGTAAGCTCACTGGGGCAGGGCTGATGTGACTGATACTCTCTGTAATGTGTGTACATGTGATAGGGAATATAGAGTGTAAGCTCACTGGGGCAGGGACTGATGTGACTGATACTCTCTGTAATGTGTGTGTACATGTGATAGGGAATATAGAGTGTAAGCTCACTGGGGCAGGGACTGATGTGACGGATACTCTCTGTAATGTGTGTGTACATGTGATAGGGAATATAGAGTGTAATCTCACTGGGGCAGAGGCTGATGTGACTGATACTCTCTGTAATGTGTGTGTACATGTGATAGGGAATATAGAGTGTAAGCTCACTGGGGCAGAGGCTGATGTGACTGATACTCTCTCTGTAATGTGTGTGTACATGTGATAGGGAATATAGAGTGTAAGCTCACTGGGGCAGGGGCTGATGTGACTGATACTCTCTCTGTAATGTGTGTATATGTGATAGGGAATATAGAGTGTAAGCTCACTGGGGCAGGGGCTGATGTGACTGATACTCTGTAATGTGTGTGTACATGTGATAGGGAATATAGAGTGTAAGCTCACTGGGGCAGGGGCTGATGTGACTGTTACACTCTCTATAATGTGTGTACATGTGATAGGGAATATAGAGTGTAAGCTCACTGGGGCAGGGGCTGATGTGACTGATACACTCTCTGTAATGTGTGTACATGTGATAGGGAATATAGAGTGTAAGCTCACTGGGGCAGAGGCTGATGTGACTGATACACTCTCTGTAATGTGTGTGTACATGTGATAGGGAATATAGAGTGTAAGCTCACTGGGGCAGGGGCTGATGTGACTGATACACTCTCTGTAATGTGTACATGTGATAGGGAATATAGAGTGTAAGCTCACTGGAGCAGGGGCTGATGTGACTGATACACTCTCTGTAATGTGTGTGTACATGTGATAGGGAATATAGAGTGTAAGCTCACTGGGGCAGAGGCTGATGTGACTGATACACTCTCTGTAATGTGTGTGTACATGTGATAGGGAATATAGAGTGTAAGCTCACTGGGGCAGGGGCTGATGTGACTGATACTCTCTCTGTAATGTGTATACATGTGATAGGGAATATAGAGTGTAAGCTCACTGGAGCAGGGACTGATGTGACTGTACACTCTCTGTAATGTGTGTACATGTGATAGGGAATATAGAGTGTAAGCTCACTGGGGCAGGGGCTGATGTGACTGATACACTCTCTGTAATGTGTGTACATGTGATAGGGAATATAGAGTGTAAGGTCACTGGGGCAGGGGCTGATGTGACTGATACACTCTCTATAATGTGTGTACATGTGATAGGGAATATAGAGTGTAAGCTCACTGGAGCAGGGGCTGATGTGACTGATATACTCTCTATAATGTGTGTGTACATGTGATAGGGAATATAGAGTGTAAGCTCACTGGGGCAGAGGCTGATGTGACTGATACTCTCTGTAATGTGTGTGTATACATGTGATAGGAAATATAGAGTGTAAGCTCACTGGGGCAGAGGCTGATGTGACTGATACACTCTCTGTAATGTGTGTGTACATGTGATAAGGAATATAGAGTGTAAGCTCACTGGGGCAGAGGCTGATGTGACTGATACACTCTCTGTAATGTGTGTGTACATGTGATAGGGAATATAGAGTGTAAGCTCACTGGGGCAGGGGCTGATGTGACTGATACTCTCTCCGTAATGTGTATACATGTGATAGGGAATATAGAGTGTAAGCTCACTGGAGCAGGGACTGATGTGACTGATACACTCTCTGTAATGTGTGTACATGTGATAGGGAATATAGAGTGTAAGCTCACTGGGGCAGAGGCTGATGTGACTGATACACTCTCTGTAATGTGTGTGTACATGTGATAGGGAATATAGAGTGTAAGCTCACTGGGACAGGGGCTGATGTGACTGATACACTCTCTGTAATGTGTGTGTACATGTGATAGGGAATATAGAATGTAAGCTCACTGGGGCAGGGGCTGATGTGACTGATACACTCTCTGTAATGTGTGTGTACATGTGATAAGGAATATAGAGTGTAAGCTCACTAGGGCAGAGGCTGATGTGACTGATACTCTCTGTAATGTGTGTGTACATGTGATAGGGAATATAGAGTGTAAGCTCACTGGGGCAGGGGCTGATGTGACTGATACACTTTCTGTAATGTGTACATGTGATAGGGAATATAGAGTGTAAGCTCACTGGAGCAGGGGCTGATGTGACTGATACACTCTCTGTAATGTGTGTGTACATGTGATAGGGAATATAGAGTGTAAGCTCACTGGGGCAGAGGCTGATGTGACTGATACACTCTCTGTAATGTGTGTGTACATGTGATAGGGAATATAGAGTGTAAGCTCACTGGGGCAGGGGCTGATGTGACTGATACTCTCTCCGTAATGTGTATACATGTGATAGGGAATATAGAGTGTAAGCTCACTGGAGCAGGGACTGATGTGACTGATACACTCTCTGTAATGTGTGTACATGTGATAGGGAATATAGAGTGTAAGCTCACTGGGGCAGGGGCTGATGTGACTGATACTCTCTGTAATGTGTGTGTACATGTGATAGGGAATATAGAGTGTAAGCTCACTGGGGCAGGGGCTGATGTGACTGATACTCTCTCTGTAATGTGTGTGTACATGTGATAAGGAATATAGAGTGTAAGCTCACTAGGGCAGGGGCTGATGTGACTGATACACTCTCTGTAATGTGTGTGTATACATGTGATAGGAAATATAGAGTGTAAGCTCACTGGGGCAGAGGCTGATGTGACTGATACACTCTCTGTAATGTGTGTGTACATGTGATAAGGAATATAGAGTGTAAGCTCACTGGGGCAGAGGCTGATGTGACTGATACACTCTCTGTAATGTGTGTGTACATGTGATAGGGAATATAGAGTGTAAGCTCACTGGGGCAGGGGCTGATGTGACTGATACTCTCTGTAATGTGTGTGTACATGTGATAGGGAATATAGAATGTAAGCTCACTGGGGCAGGGGCTGATGTGACTGATACACTCTCTGTAATGTGTGTGTACATGTGATAAGGAATATAGAGTGTAAGCTCACTAGGGCAGAGGCTGATGTGACTGATACTCTCTGTAATGTGTGTGTACATGTGATAGGGAATATAGAGTGTAAGCTCACTGGGGCAGGGGCTGATGTGACTGATACACTTTCTGTAATGTGTGTACATGTGATAGGGAATATAGAGTGTAAGCTCACTGGGGCAGGGGCTGATGTGACTGATACTCTCTGTAATGTGTGTGTACATGTGATAGGGAATATAGAGTGTAAGCTCACTGGGGCAGGGGCTGATGTGACTGATACTCTCTCTGTAATGTGTGTGTACATGTGATAGGGAATATAGAGTGTAAGCTCACTGGGGCAGGGGCTGATGTGACTGATATACTCTCTGTAATGTGTGTGTACATGTGATAAGGAATATAGAGTGTAAGCTCACTAGGGCAGGGGCTGATGTGACTGATACACTCTCTGTAATGTGTGTGTACATGTGATAGGGAATATAGAGTGTAAGCTCACTGGGGCAGGGGCTGATGTGACTGATACTCTCTCTGTAATGTGTGTGTACATGTGATAGGGAATATAGAGTGTAAGCTCACTGGGGCAGAGGCTGATGTGACTGATACTCTCTCTGTAATGTGTGTGTACATGTGATAGGGAATATAGAGTGTAAGCTCACTGGGGCAGAGGCTGATGTGACTGATACACTCTCTGTAATGTGTGTGTACATGTGATAGGGAATATAGAGTGTAAGATCACTGGGGCAGAGGCTGATGTGACTGATACACTCTCTATAATGTGTGTGTGTACATGTGATAGGGAATATAGAGTGTAAGCTCACTGGGGCAGGGGCTGATGTGACTGATACTCTCTCTGTAATGTGTGTGTACATGTGATAGGGAATATAGAGTGTAAGCTCACTGGGGCAGGGGCTGATGTGACTGATATACTCTCTGTAATGTGTGTGTACATGTGATAAGGAATATAGAGTGTAAGCTCACTAGGGCAGGGGCTGATGTGACTGATACACTCTCTGTAATGTGTGTGTACATGTGATAGGGAATATAGAGTGTAAGCTCACTGGGGCAGGGGCTGATGTGACTGATACTCTCTCTGTAATGTGTGTGTACATGTGATAGGGAATATAGAGTGTAAGCTCACTGGGGCAGAGGCTGATGTGACTGATACTCTCTCTGTAATGTGTGTGTACATGTGATAGGGAATATAGAGTGTAAGCTCACTGGGGCAGAGGCTGATGTGACTGATACACTCTCTGTAATGTGTGTGTACATGAGATAGGGAATATAGAGTGTAAGATCACTGGGGCAGAGGCTGATGTGACTGATACACTCTCTATAATGTGTGTGTGTGTACATGTGATAGGGAATATAGAGTGTAAGCTCACTGGGGCAGGGGCTGATGTGACTGATACTCTCTGTAATGTGTGTGTACATGTGATAGGGAATATAGAGTGTAAGCTCACTGGGGCAGGGGCTGATGTGACTGATACTCTCTCTGTAATGTATGTGTACATGTGATAGGGAATATAGAGTGTAAGCTCACTGGGGCAGAGGCTGATGTGACTGATACACTCTCTGTAATGTGTGTGTACATGTGATAGGGAATATAGAGTGTAAGCTCACTGGGGCAGAGGCTGATGTGACGGATACACTCTGTAATGTGTGTGTACATGTGATAGGGAATATAGAGTGTAAGCTCACTGGGGCAGGGGCTGATGTGACTGATACACTCTGTAATGTGTGTGTACATGTGATAGGGAATATAGAGTGTAAGCTCACTGGGGCAGAGGCTGATGTGACTGATACACTCTCTGTAATGTGTGTGTACATGTGATAGGGAATATAGAGTGTAAGCTCACTGGGGCAGAGGCTGATGTGACTGATACTCTCTGTAATGTGTGTACATGTGATAGGGAATATAGAGTGTAAGCTCACTGGGGCAGGGCTGATGTGACTGATACTCTCTGTAATGTGTGTGTACATGTGATAGGGAATATAGAGTGTAAGCTCACTGGGGCAGGGACTGATGTGACTGATACACTCTCTGTAATGTGTGTGTGTACATGTGATAGGGAATATAGAGTGTAAGCTCACTGGGGCAGGGGCTGATGTGACTGATACACTCTCTGTAATGTGTGTATACATGTGATAGGGAATATAGAGTGTAAGCTCACTGGGGCAGGGGCTGATGTGACTGATACACTCTCTGTAATGTGTGTGTACATGTGATAGGGAATATAGAGTGTAAGCTCACTGGGGCAGAGGCTGATGTGACTGATACACTCTCTGTAATGTGTGTGTACATGTGATAGGGAATATAGAGTGTAAGCTCACTGGGGCAGAGGCTGATGTGACTGATACACTCTCTGTAATGTGTGTGTACATGTGATAGGGAATATAGAGTGTAAGCTCACTGGGGCAGGGGCTGATGTGACTGATATACTCTCTGTAATGTGTGTGTACATGTGATAGGGAATATAGAGTGTAAGCTCACTGGGGCAGGGGCTGATGTGACTGATATACTCTCTGTAATGTGTGTGTACATGTGATAGGGAATATAGAGTGTAAGCTCACTGGGGCAGGGGCTGATGTGACTGATATACTCTCTGTAATGTGTGTGTACATGTGATAGGGAATATAGAGTGTAAGCTCACTGGGGCAGGGGCTGATGTGACTGATATACTCTCTGTAATGTGTGTGTACATGTGATAGGGAATATAGAGTGTAAGCTCACTGGGGCAGGGGCTGATGTGACTGATACTCTCTCTGTAATGTGTGTGTACATGTGATAGGGAATATAGAGTGTAAGCTCACTGGGGCAGAGGCTGATGTGACTGATACACTCTCTGTAATGTGTGTACATGTGATAGGGAATATAGAGTGTAAGCTCACTGGGGCAGGGGCTGATGTGACGGATACACTCTCTGTAATGTGTGCACATGTGATAGGGAATATAGAGTGTAAGCTCACTGGGGCAGAGGCTGATGTGACTGATACACTCTCTGTAATGTGTGTACATGTGATAGGGAATATAGAGTGTAAGCTCACTGGGGCAGAGGCTGATGTGACTGATACACTCTCTGTAATGTGTGAACATGTGATAGGGAATATAGAGTGTAAGCTCACTGGGGCAGAGGCTGATGTGACTGATACACTCTCTGTAATGTGTGTACATGTGATAGGGAATAAAGAGTGTAAGCTCACTGGGGCAGGGGCTGATGTGACTGATACTCTCTGTAATGTGTGTGTACATGTGATAGGGAATATAGAGTGTAAGCTCACTGGGGCAGAGGCTGATGTGACTGATACTGTCTCTGTAATGTGTGTGTACATGTGATAGGGAATATAGAGTGTAAGCTCACTGGGGCAGGGACTGATGTGACTGATACACTCTCTGTAATGTGTGTACATGTGATAGGGAATATAGAGTGTAAGCTCACTGGGGCAGGGGCTGATGTGACTGATACACTCTCTGTAATGTGTGTGTACATGTGATAGGGAATATAGAGTGTAAGCTCACTGGGGCAGGGGCTGATGTGACTGATACTCTCTCTGTAATGTGTGTACATGTGATAGGGAATATAGAGTGTAAGCTCACTGGGGCAGGGACTGATGTGACTGATACTCTCTGTAATGTGTGTGTACATGTGATAGGGAATATAGAGTGTAAGCTCACTGGGGCAGGGGCTGATGTGACTGATACACTCTCTGTAATGTGTGTGTACATGTGATAGGGAATATAGAGTGTAAGCTCACTGGGGCAGAGGCTGATGTGACTGATACACTCTATGTAATGTGTGTACATGTGATAGGGAATATAGAGTGTAAGCTCACTGGGGCAGGGGCTGATGTGACTGATACACTCTCTGTAATGTGTGTACATGTGATAGGGAATATAGAGTGTAAGCTCACTGGGGCAGGGACTGATGTGACTGATACTCTCTGTAATGTGTGTGTACATGTGATAGGGAATATAGAGTGTAAGCTCACTGGGGCAGAGGCTGATGTGACTGATACACTCTCTGTAATGTGTGTGTACATGTGATAGGGAATATAGAGTGTAAGCTCACTGGGGCAGAGGCTGATGTGACTGATACACTCTCTGTAATGTGTGTGTACATGTGATAGGGAATATAGAGTGTAAGCTCACTGGGGCAGGGGCTGATGTGACTGATATACTCTCTGTAATGTGTGTGTACATGTGATAGGGAATATAGAGTGTAAGCTCACTGGGGCAGGGGCTGATGTGACTGATATACTCTCTGTAATGTGTGTGTACATGTGATAGGGAATATAGAGTGTAAGCTCACTGGGGCAGAGGCTGATGTGACTGATACACTCTCTGTAATGTGTGTGTACATGTGATAGGGAATATAGAGTGTAAGCTCACTGGAGCAGAGGCTGAAGTGACTGATACTCTCTCTGTAATGTGTGTGTACATGTGATAGGAAATATAGAGTGTAAGCTCACTGGGGCAGAGGCTGATGTGACTGATACTCTCTGTAATGTGCGTGTACATGTGATAGGAAATATAGAGTGTAAGCTCACTGGGGCAGAGGCTGATGTGACTGATACACTCTCTGTAATGTGTGTGTACATGTGATAGGGAATATAGAGTGTAAGCTCACTGGGGCAGGGGCTGATGTGACTGATACACTCTCTATAATGTGTGTACATGTGATAGGGAATATAGAGTGTAAGCTCACTGGAGCAGGGACTGATGTGACTGATACTCTCTGTAATGTGTGTACATGTGATAGGGAATATAGAGTGTAAGCTCACTGGGGCAGGGGCTGATGTGAATGATACTCTCTGTAATGTGTGTGTACATGTGATAGGGAATATAGAGTGTAAGCTCACTGGGGCAGGGGCTGATGTGACTGATACTCTCTCTGTAATGTGTGTACATGTGATAGGGAATATAGAGTGTAAGCTCACTGGGGCAGGGGCTGATGTGACTGATACTCTGTAATGTGTGTGTACATGTGATAGGGAATATAGAGTGTAAGCTCACTGGGGCAGGGGCTGATGTGACTGTTACACTCTCTATAATGTGTGTACATGTGATAGGGAATATAGAGTGTAAGCTCACTGGGGCAGGGGCTGATGTGACTGATACACTCTCTGTAATGTGTGTACATGTGATAGGGAATATAGAGTGTAAGCTCACTGGGGCAGAGGCTGATGTGACTGATACACTCTCTGTAATGTGTGTGTACATGTGATAGGGAATATAGAGTGTAAGCTCACTGGGGCAGGGGCTGATGTGACTGATACACTCTCTGTAATGTGTACATGTGATAAGGAATATAGAGTGTAAGCTCACTGGAGCAGGGGCTGATGTGACTGATACACTCTCTGTAATGTGTGTGTACATGTGATAGGGAATATAGAGTGTAAGCTCACTGGGGCAGAGGCTGATGTGACTGATACACTCTCTGTAATGTGTGTGTACATGTGATAGGGAATATAGAGTGTAAGCTCACTGGGGCAGGGGCTGATGTGACTGATACTCTCTCTGTAATGTGTATACATGTGATAGGGAATATAGAGTGTAAGCTCACTGGAGCAGGGACTGATGTGACTGATACACTCTCTGTAATGTGTGTACATGTGATAGGGAATATAGAGTGTAAGCTCACTGGGGCAGGGGCTGATGTGACTGATACACTCTCTGTAATGTGTGTACATGTGATAGGGAATATAGAGTGTAAGCTCACTGGGGCAGGGGCTGATGTGACTGATACACTCTCTATAATGTGTGTACATGTGATAGGGAATATAGAGTGTAAGCTCACTGGAGCAGGGGCTGATGTGACTGATATACTCTCTGTAATGTGTGTGTACATGTGATAGGGAATATAGAGTGTAAGCTCACTGGGGCAGAGGCTGATGTGACTGATACTCTCTGTAATGTGTGTGTATACATGTGATAGGAAATATAGAGTGTAAGCTCACTGGGGCAGAGGCTGATGTGACTGATACACTCTCTGTAATGTGTGTGTACATGTGATAAGGAATATAGAGTGTAAGCTCACTGGGGCAGAGGCTGATGTGACTGATACACTCTCTGTAATGTGTGTGTACATGTGATAGGGAATATAGAGTGTAAGCTCACTGGGGCAGGGGCTGATGTGACTGATACTCTCTCCGTAATGTGTATACATGTGATAGGGAATATAGAGTGTAAGCTCACTGGAGCAGGGACTGATGTGACTGATACACTCTCTGTAATGTGTGTACATGTGATAGGGAATATAGAGTGTAAGCTCACTGGGGCAGAGGCTGATGTGACTGATACACTCTCTGTAATGTGTGTGTACATGTGATAGGGAATATAGAGTGTAAGCTCACTGGGACAGGGGCTGATGTGACTGATACACTCTTTGTAATGTGTGTGTACATGTGATAGGGAATATAGAGTGTAAGCTCACTGGGGCAGGGGCTGATGTGACTGATACTCTCTGTAATGTGTGTGTACATGTGATAGGGAATATAGAATGTAAGCTCACTGGGGCAGGGGCTGATGTGACTGATACACTCTCTGTAATGTGTGTGTACATGTGATAAGGAATATAGAGTGTAAGCTCACTAGGGCAGAGGCTGATGTGACTGATACTCTCTGTAATGTGTGTGTACATGTGATAGGGAATATAGAGTGTAAGCTCACTGGGGCAGGGGCTGATGTGACTGATACACTTTCTGTAATGTGTGTACATGTGATAGGGAATATAGAGTGTAAGCTCACTGGGGCAGGGGCTGATGTGACTGATACTCTCTGTAATGTGTGTGTACATGTGATAGGGAATATAGAGTGTAAGCTCACTGGGGCAGGGGCTGATGTGACTGATACTCTCTCTGTAATGTGTGTGTACATGTGATAAGGAATATAGAGTGTAAGCTCACTAGGGCAGGGGCTGATGTGACTGATACACTCTCTGTAATGTGTGTGTATACATGTGATAGGAAATATAGAGTGTAAGCTCACTGGGGCAGAGGCTGATGTGACTGATACACTCTCTGTAATGTGTGTGTACATGTGATAAGGAATATAGAGTGTAAGCTCACTGGGGCAGAGGCTGATGTGACTGATACTCTCTGTAATGTGTGTGTGTACATGTGATAGGGAATATAGAGTGTAAGCTCACTGGGGCAGGGGCTGATGTGACTGATACTCTCTGTAATGTGTGTGTACATGTGATAGGGAATATAGAATGTAAGTTCACTGGGGCAGGGGCTGATGTGACTGATACACTCTCTGTAATGTGTGTGTACATGTGATAAGGAATATAGAGTGTAAGCTCACTAGGGCAGAGGCTGATGTGACTGATACTCTCTGTAATGTGTGTGTACATGTGATAGGGAATATAGAGTGTAAGCTCACTGGGGCAGGGGCTGATGTGACTGATACACTTTCTGTAATGTGTGTACATGTGATAGGGAATATAGAGTGTAAGCTCACTGGGGCAGGGGCTGATGTGACTGATACTCTCTGTAATGTGTGTGTACATGTGATAGGGAATATAGAGTGTAAGCTCACTGGGGCAGGGGCTGATGTGACTGATACTCTCTCTGTAATGTGTGTGTACATGTGATAGGGAATATAGAGTGTAAGCTCACTGGGGCAGGGGCTGATGTGACTGATATACTCTCTGTAATGTGTGTGTACATGTGATAAGGAATATAGAGTGTAAGCTCACTAGGGCAGGGGCTGATGTGACTGATACACTCTCTGTAATGTGTGTGTACATGTGATAGGGAATATAGAGTGTAAGCTCACTGGGGCAGGGGCTGATGTGACTGATACTCTCTCTGTAATGTGTGTGTACATGTGATAGGGAATATAGAGTGTAAGCTCACTGGGGCAGGGGCTGATGTGACTGATATACTCTCTGTAATGTGTGTGTACATGTGATAAGGAATATAGAGTGTAAGCTCACTAGGGCAGGGGCTGATGTGACTGATACACTCTCTGTAATGTGTGTGTACATGTGATAGGGAATATAGAGTGTAAGCTCACTGGGGCAGGGGCTGATGTGACTGATACTCTCTCTGTAATGTGTGTGTACATGTGATAGGGAATATAGAGTGTAAGCTCACTGGGGCAGAGGCTGATGTGACTGATACTCTCTCTGTAATGTGTGTGTACATGTGATAGGGAATATAGAGTGTAAGCTCACTGGGGCAGAGGCTGATGTGACTGATACACTCTCTGTAATGTGTGTGTACATGAGATAGGGAATATAGAGTGTAAGATCACTGGGGCAGAGGCTGATGTGACTGATACACTCTCTATAATGTGTGTGTGTACATGTGATAGGGAATATAGAGTGTAAGCTCACTGGGGCAGGGGCTGATGTGACTGATACTCTCTGTAATGTGTGTGTACATGTGATAGGGAATATAGAGTGTAAGCTCACTGGGGCAGGGGCTGATGTGACTGATACTCTCTCTGTAATGTATGTGTACATGTGATAGGGAATATAGAGTGTAAGCTCACTGGGGCAGAGGCTGATGTGACTGATACACTCTCTGTAATGTGTGTGTACATGTGATAGGGAATATAGAGTGTAAGCTCACTGGGGCAGAGGCTGATGTGACGGATACACTCTGTAATGTGTGTGTACATGTGATAGGGAATATAGAGTGTAAGCTCACTGGGGCAGGGGCTGATGTGACTGATACACTCTGTAATGTGTGTGTACATGTGATAGGGAATATAGAGTGTAAGCTCACTGGGGCAGAGGCTGATGTGACTGATACACTCTCTGTAATGTGTGTGTACATGTGATAGGGAATATAGAGTGTAAGCTCACTGGGGCAGAGGCTGATGTGACTGATACTCTCTGTAATGTGTGTACATGTGATAGGGAATATAGAGTGTAAGCTCACTGGGGCAGGGCTGATGTGACTGATACTCTCTGTAATGTGTGTGTACATGTGATAGGGAATATAGAGTGTAAGCTCACTGGGGCAGGGACTGATGTGACTGATACACTCTCTGTAATGTGTGTGTGTACATGTGATAGGGAATATAGAGTGTAAGCTCACTGGGGCAGGGGCTGATGTGACTGATACACTCTCTGTAATGTGTGTATACATGTGATAGGGAATATAGAGTGTAAGCTCACTGGGGCAGGGGCTGATGTGACTGATACACTCTCTGTAATGTGTGTGTACATGTGATAGGGAATATAGAGTGTAAGCTCACTGGGGCAGAGGCTGATGTGACTGATACACTCTCTGTAATGTGTGTGTACATGTGATAGGGAATATAGAGTGTAAGCTCACTGGGGCAGAGGCTGATGTGACTGATACACTCTCTGTAATGTGTGTGTACATGTGATAGGGAATATAGAGTGTAAGCTCACTGGGGCAGAGGCTGATGTGACTGATACTCTCTCTGTAATGTGTGTGTACATGTGATAGGGAATATAGAGTGTAAGCTCACTGGGGCAGAGGCTGATGTGACTGATACTCTCTCTGTAATGTGTGTGTGTACATGTGATAGGGAATATAGAGTGTAAGCTCACTGGGGCAGAGGCTGATGTGACGGATACTCTCTCTGTAATGTGTGTGTACATGTGATAGGGAATATAGAGTGTAAGCTCACTGGGGCAGGGGCTGATGTGACTGATACTCTCTCTGTAATGTGTGTGTACATGTGATAGGGAATATAGAGTGTAAGCTCACTGGGGCAGGGGCTGATGTGACTGATATACTCTCTGTAATGTGTGTATACATGTGATAGGGAATATAGAGTGTAAGCTCACTGGGGCAGAGGCTGATGTGACTGATACACTCTCTGTAATGTGTGTGTGTGTGTACATGTGATAGGGAATATAGAGTGTAAGCTCACTGGGGCAGGGGCTGATGTGACGGATACTCTCTCTATAATGTGTGTGTACATGTGATAGGGAATATAGAGTGTAAGCTCACTGGGGCAGAGGCTGATGTGACTGATACTCTCTGTAATGTGTGTGTACATGTGATAGGGAATATAGAGTGTAAGCTCACTGGGGCAGAGGCTGATGTGACTGATACTCTCTAATGTGTGTGTACATGTGATAGGGAATATAGAGTGTAAGCTCACTGGGGCAGGGGCTGATGTGACTCATACTCTCTGTAATGTGTGTGTACATGTGATAGGGAATATAGAGTGTAAGCTCACTGGGGCAGAGGCTGATGTGACTGATACTCTCTGTAATGTGTGTGTACATGTGATAGGGAATATAGAGTGTAAGCTCACTGGGGCAGGGGCTGATGTGACTGATACACGCTCTATAATGTGTGTACATGTGATAGGGAATATAGAGTGTAAGCTCACTGGGGCAGGGGCTGATGTGACTGATACTCTCTCTGTAATGTGTGTGTACATGTGATAGGGAATATAGAGTGTAAGCTCACTGGGGCAGAGGCTGATGTGACTGATACTCTCTGTAATGTGTGTGTACATGTGATAGGGAATATAGAGTGTAAGCTCACTGGGGCAGGGGCTGATGTGACGGATACTCTCTCTATAATGTGTGTACATGTGATAGGGAACATAGAGTGTAAGCTCACTGGGGCAGAGGCTGATGTGACTGATACACTCTGTAATGTGTGTGTACATGTGATAGGGAATATAGAGTGTAAGCTCACTGGGGCAGGGGCTGATGTGACTGATACACTCTCTGTAATGTGTGTGTACATGTGATATGGAATATAGAGTGTAAGCTCACTGGGGCAGAGGCTGATGTGACTGATACTCTCTGTAATGTGTGTACATGTGATAGGGAATATAGAGTGTAAGCTCACTGGGGCAGGGGCTGATGTGACTGATACTCTCTGTAATGTGTGTACATGTGATAGGGAATATAGAGTGTAAGCTCACTGGGGCAGGGGCTGATGTGACTGATATACTCTCTGTAATGTGTGTGTACATGTGATAGGGAATATAGAGTGTAAGCTCACTGGGGCAGGGGCTGATGTGACGGATACTCTCTCTGTAATGTGTGTGTGTACATGTGATAGGGAATATAGAGTGTAAGCTCACTGGGGCAGGGGCTGATGTGACTGATACTCTCTCTGTAATGTGTGTGTACATGTGATAGGGAATATAGAGTGTAAGCTCACTGGGGCAGGGGCTGATGTGACTGATATACTCTCTGTAATGTGTGTATACATGTGATAGGGAATATAGAGTGTAAGCTCACTGGGGCAGAGGCTGATGTGACTGATACACTCTCTGTAATGTGTGTGTGTACATGTGATAGGGAATATAGAGTGTAAGCTCACTGGGGCAGGGGCTGATGTGACTGATACACGCTCTATAATGTGTGTACATGTGATAGGGAATATAGAGTGTAAGCTCACTGGGGCAGGGGCTGATGTGACTGATACTCTCTCTGTAATGTGTGTGTACATGTGATAGGGAATATAGAGTGTAAGCTCACTGGGGCAGAGGCTGATGTGACTGATACACTCTCTGTAATGTGTGTGTACATGTGATAGGGAATATAGAGTGTAAGCTCACTGGGGCAGGGGCTGATGTGACTGATACACTCTCTGTAATGTGTGTACATGTGATAGGGAATATAGAGTGTAAGATCACTGGGGCAGGGGCTGATGTGACTGATACTCTCTCTGTAATGTGTGTGTACATGTGATAGGGAATATAGAGTGTAAGCTCACTGGGGCAGGGGCTGATGTGACTGATACACGCTCTATAATGTGTGTACATGTGATAGGGAATATAGAGTGTAAGCTCACTGGGGCAGGGGCTGACGTGACTGATACACTCTCTGTAATGTGTGTGTACATGTGATAGGGAATATAGAGTGTAAGCTCACTGGGGCAGGGGCTGATGTGACTGATACTCTCTGTAATGTGTGTGTACATGTGATAGGGAATATAGAGTGTAAGCTCACTGGGGCAGGGGCTGATGTGACTGATACACTCTCTATAATGTGTGTACATGTGATAGGGAATATAGAGTGTAAGCTCACTGGGGCAGGGACTGATGTGACTGATACTCTCTGTAATGTGTGTGTATACATGTGATAGGGAATATAGAGTGTAAGCTCACTGGGGCAGAGGCTGATGTGACTGATACTCTCTGTAATGTGTGTGTACATGTGATAGGGAATATAGAGTGTAAGCTCACTGGGGCAGGGGCTGATGTGACTGATACACTCTCTATAATGTGTGTACATGTGTTAGGGAATATAGAGTGTAAGCTCACTGGGGCAGGGACTGATGTGACTGATACTCTCTGTAATGTGTGTGTATACATGTGATAGGGAATATAGAGTGTAAGCTCGCTGGGGCAGAGGCTGATGTGACTGATACTCTCTGTAATGTGTGTACATGTGATAGGGAATATAGAGTGTAAGCTCACTAGGGCAGAGGCTGATGTGACTGATACTCTCTCTGTAATGTGTGTACATGTGATAAGGAATATAGAGTGTAAGCTCACTAGGGCAGAGGCTGATGTGACTGATACACTCTCTGTAATGTGTGTGTACATGTGATAGGGAATATAGAGTGTAAGCTCACTGGGGCAGAGGCTGATGTGACTGATACACTCTCTGTAATGTGTGTGTGTACACGTGTGATAGGGAATATAGAGTGTAAGCTCACTGGGGCAGAGGCTGATGTGACTGATACACTCTATGTAATGTGTGTACATGTGATAGGGAATATAGAGTGTAAGCTCACTGGGGCAGGGGCTGATGTGACTGATACACTCTCTGTAATGTGTGTGTACATGTGATAGGGACTATAGAGTGTAAGCTCACTGGGGCAGGGGCTGATGTGACTGATACTCTCTCTGTAATGTGTGTACATGTGATAGGGAATATAGAGTGTAAGCTCACTGGGGCAGGGACTGATGTGACTGATACTCTCTGTAATGTGTGTGTACATGTGATAGGGAATATAGAGTGTAAGCTCACTGGGGCAGGGGCTGATGTGACTGATACACTCTCTGTAATGTGTGTGTACATGTGATAGGGAATATAGAGTGTAAGCTCACTGGGGCAGAGGCTGATGTGACTGATACACTCTATGTAATGTGTGTACATGTGATAGGGAATATAGAGTGTAAGCTCACTGGGGCAGGGGCTGATGTGACTGATACACTCTCTGTAATGTGTGTACATGTGATAGGGAATATAGAGTGTAAGCTCACTGGGGCAGGGACTGATGTGACTGATACTCTCTGTAATGTGTGTGTACATGTGATAGGGAATATAGAGTGTAAGCTCACTGGGGCAGAGGCTGATGTGACTGATACTCTCTAATGTGTGTGTACATGTGATAGGGAATATAGAGTGTAAGCTCACTGGGGCAGGGGCTGATGTGACTGATACACTCTCTGTAATGTGTGTGTACATGTGATAGGGAATATAGAGTGTAAGCTCACTGGGGCAGAGGCTGATGTGACTGATACACTCTATGTAATGTGTGTACATGTGATAGGGAATATAGAGTGTAAGCTCACTGGGGCAGGGGCTGATGTGACTGATACACTCTCTGTAATGTGTGTACATGTGATAGGGAATATAGAGTGTAAGCTCACTGGGGCAGGGACTGATGTGACTGATACTCTCTGTAATGTGTGTGTACATGTGATAGGGAATATAGAGTGTAAGCTCACTGGGGCAGAGGCTGATGTGACTGATACTCTCTAATGTGTGTGTACATGTGATAGGGAATATAGAGTGTAAGCTCACTGGGGCAGAGGCTGATGTGACTGATACTCTCTGTAATGTGTGTGTACATGTGATAAGGAATATAGAGTGTAAGCTCACTGGGGCAGGGGCTGATGTGACTGATACTCTCTCTGTAATGTGTGTGTACATGTGATAGGGAATATAGAGTGTAAGCTCACTGGAGCAGGGACTGATGTGACTGATACACTCTCTGTAATGTGTGTACATGTGATAGGGAATATAGAGTGTAAGCTCACTGGGGCAGGGGCTGATGTGAATGATACTCTCTGTAATGTGTGTGTACATGTGATAGGGAATATAGAGTGTAAGCTCACTGGGGCAGGGGCTGATGTGACTGATACTCTCTCTGTAATGTGTGTACATGTGATAGGGAATATAGAGTGTAAGCTCACTGGGGCAGGGGCTGATGTGACTGATACTCTCTCTGTAATGTGTGTACATGTGATAGGGAATATAGAGTGTAAGCTCACTGGGGCAGGGGCTGATGTGACTGTTACACTCTCTATAATGTGTGTACATGTGATAGGGAATATAGAGTGTAAGCTCACTGGGGCAGGGGCTGATGTGACTGATACACTCTCTGTAATGTGTGTACATGTGATAGGGAATATAGAGTGTAAGCTCACTGGGGCAGAGGCTGATGTGACTGATACACTCTCTGTAATGTGTGTGTACATGTGATAGGGAATATAGAGTGTAAGCTCACTGGGGCAGGGGCTTATGTGACTGATACACTCTCTGTAATGTGTACATGTGATAGGGAATATAGAGTGTAAGCTCACTGGAGCAGGGGCTGATGTGACTGATACACTCTCTGTAATGTGTGTGTACATGTGATAAGGAATATAGAGTGTAAGCTCACTGGGGCAGAGGCTGATGTGACTGATACACTCTCTGTAATGTGTGTGTACATGTGATAGGGAATATAGAGTGTAAGCTCACTGGGGCAGGGGCTGATGTGACTGATACTCTCTCTGTAATGTGTATACATGTGATAGGGAATATAGAGTGTAAGCTCACTGGAGCAGGGACTGATGTGACTGATACACTCTCTGTAATGTGTGTACATGTGATAGGGAATATAGAGTGTAAGCTCACTGGAGCAGGGGCTGATGTGACTGATATACTCTCTGTAATGTGTGCACATGTGATAGGGAATATAGAGTGTAAGCTCACTGGGGCAGGGGCTGATGTGACTGATACACTCTCTGTAATGTGTGTACATGTGATAGGGAATATAGAGTGTAAGCTCACTGGGGCAGGGGCTGATGTGACTGATACACTCTCTATAATGTGTGTACATGTGATAGGGAATATAGAGTGTAAGCTCACTGGAGCAGGGGCTGATGTGACTGATATACTCTCTGTAATGTGTGTGTACATGTGATAGGGAATATAGAGTGTAAGCTCACTGGGGCAGAGGCTGATGTGACTGATACTCTCTGTAATGTGTGTGTATACATGTGATAGGAAATATAGAGTGTAAGCTCACTGGGGCAGAGGCTGATGTGACTGATACACTCTCTGTAATGTGTGTACATGTGATAGGGAATATAGAGTGTAAGCTCACTGGGGCAGAGGCTGATGTGACTGATACACTCTCTGTAATGTGTGTATACATGTGATAGGGAATATAGAGTGTAAGCTCACTGGGGCAGAGGCTGATGTGACTGATACACTCTCTGTAATGTGTGTGTGTACATGTGATAGGGAATATAGAGTGTAAGCTCACTGGGGCAGGGGCTGATGTGACTGATACACGCTCTATAATGTGTGTACATGTGATAGGGAATATAGAGTGTAAGCTCACTGGGGCAGGGTCTGATGTGACCGATACTCTCTCTGTAATGTGTGTGTACATGTGATAGGGAATATAGAGTGTAAGCTCACTGGGGCAGAGGCTGATGTGACTGATACACTCTCTGTAATGTGTGTGTACATGTGATAGGGAATATAGAGTGTAAGCTCACTGGGGCAGGGGCTGATGTGACTGATACACTCTCTGTAATGTGTGTACATGTGATAGGGAATATAGAGTGTAAGATCACTGGGGCAGGGGCTGATGTGACTGATACTCTCTCTGTAATGTGTGTGTACATGTGATAGGGAATATAGAGTGTAAGCTCACTGGGGCAGGGGCTGATGTGACTGATACACGCTCTATAATGTGTGTACATGTGATAGGGAATATAGAGTGTAAGCTCACTGGGGCAGGGGCTGACGTGACTGATACACTCTCTGTAATGTGTGTGTACATGTGATAGGGAATATAGAGTGTAAGCTCACTGGGGCAGGGGCTGATGTGACTGATACTCTCTGTAATGTGTGTGTACATGTGATAGGGAATATAGAGTGTAAGCTCACTGGGGCAGGGGCTGATGTGACTGATACACTCTCTATAATGTGTGTACATGTGATAGGAAATATAGAGTGTAAGCTCACTGGGGCAGAGGCTGATGTGACTGATACACTCTCTGTAATGTGTGTACATGTGATAGGGAATATAGAGTGTAAGCTCACTGGGGCAGAGGCTGATGTGACTGATACACTCTCTGTAATGTGTGTATACATGTGATAGGGAATATAGAGTGTAAGCTCACTGGGGCAGAGGCTGATGTGACTGATACACTCTCTGTAATGTGTGTGTGTACATGTGATAGGGAATATAGAGTGTAAGCTCACTGGGGCAGGGGCTGATGTGACTGATACACGCTCTATAATGTGTGTACATGTGATAGGGAATATAGAGTGTAAGCTCACTGGGGCAGGGGCTGATGTGACCGATACTCTCTCTGTAATGTGTGTGTACATGTGATAGGGAATATAGAGTGTAAGCTCACTGGGGCAGAGGCTGATGTGACTGATACACTCTCTGTAATGTGTGTGTACATGTGATAGGGAATATAGAGTGTAAGCTCACTGGGGCAGGGGCTGATGTGACTGATACACTCTCTGTAATGTGTGTACATGTGATAGGGAATATAGAGTGTAAGATCACTGGGGCAGGGGCTGATGTGACTGATACTCTCTCTGTAATGTGTGTGTACATGTGATAGGGAATATAGAGTGTAAGCTCACTGGGGCAGGGGCTGATGTGACTGATACACGCTCTATAATGTGTGTACATGTGATAGGGAATATAGAGTGTAAGCTCACTGGGGCAGGGGCTGACGTGACTGATACACTCTCTGTAATGTGTGTGTACATGTGATAGGGAATATAGAGTGTAAGCTCACTGGGGCAGGGGCTGATGTGACTGATACTCTCTGTAATGTGTGTGTACATGTGATAGGGAATATAGAGTGTAAGCTCACTGGGGCAGGGGCTGATGTGACTGATACACTCTCTATAATGTGTGTACATGTGATAGGGAATATAGAGTGTAAGCTCACTGGGGCAGGGACTGATGTGACTGATACTCTCTGTAATGTGTGTGTATACATGTGATAGGGAATATAGAGTGTAAGCTCACTGGGGCAGAGGCTGATGTGACTGATACTCTCTGTAATGTGTGTGTACATGTGATAGGGAATATAGAGTGTAAGCTCACTGGGGCAGGGGCTGATGTGACTGATACACTCTCTATAATGTGTGTACATGTGTTAGGGAATATAGAGTGTAAGCTCACTGGGGCAGGGACTGATGTGACTGATACTCTCTGTAATGTGTGTGTATACATGTGATAGGGAATATAGAGTGTAAGCTCACTGGGGCAGAGGCTGATGTGACTGATACTCTCTGTAATGTGTGTACATGTGATAGGGAATATAGAGTGTAAGCTCACTAGGGCAGAGGCTGATGTGACTGATACTCTCTCTGTAATGTGTGTACATGTGATAAGGAATATAGAGTGTAAGCTCACTAGGGCAGAGGCTGATGTGACTGATACACTCTCTGTAATGTGTGTGTACATGTGATAGGGAATATAGAGTGTAAGCTCACTGGGGCAGAGGCTGATGTGACTGATACACTCTCTGTAATGTGTGTGTGTACACGTGTGATAGGGAATATAGAGTGTAAGCTCACTGGGGCAGAGGCTGATGTGACTGATACACTCTATGTAATGTGTGTACATGTGATAGGGAATATAGAGTGTAAGCTCACTGGGGCAGGGGCTGATGTGACTGATACACTCTCTGTAATGTGTGTGTACATGTGATAGGGACTATAGAGTGTAAGCTCACTGGGGCAGGGGCTGATGTGACTGATACTCTCTCTGTAATGTGTGTACATGTGATAGGGAATATAGAGTGTAAGCTCACTGGGGCAGGGACTGATGTGACTGATACTCTCTGTAATGTGTGTGTACATGTGATAGGGAATATAGAGTGTAAGCTCACTGGGGCAGGGGCTGATGTGACTGATACACTCTCTGTAATGTGTGTGTACATGTGATAGGGAATATAGAGTGTAAGCTCACTGGGGCAGAGGCTGATGTGACTGATACACTCTATGTAATGTGTGTACATGTGATAGGGAATATAGAGTGTAAGCTCACTGGGGCAGGGGCTGATGTGACTGATACACTCTCTGTAATGTGTGTACATGTGATAGGGAATATAGAGTGTAAGCTCACTGGGGCAGGGACTGATGTGACTGATACTCTCTGTAATGTGTGTGTACATGTGATAGGGAATATAGAGTGTAAGCTCACTGGGGCAGAGGCTGATGTGACTGATACTCTCTAATGTGTGTGTACATGTGATAGGGAATATAGAGTGTAAGCTCACTGGGGCAGGGGCTGATGTGACTGATACACTCTCTGTAATGTGTGTGTACATGTGATAGGGAATATAGAGTGTAAGCTCACTGGGGCAGAGGCTGATGTGACTGATACACTCTATGTAATGTGTGTACATGTGATAGGGAATATAGAGTGTAAGCTCACTGGGGCAGGGGCTGATGTGACTGATACACTCTCTGTAATGTGTGTGTACATGTGATAGGGAATATAGAGTGTAAGCTCACTGGGGCAGGGGCTGATGTGACTGATACTCTCTCTGTAATGTGTGTGTACATGTGATAGGGAATATAGAGTGTAAGCTCACTGGGGCAGGGGCTGATGTGACTGATACTCTCTCTGTAATGTGTGTGTACATGTGATAGGGAATATAGAGTGTAAGCTCACTGGGGCAGAGGCTGATGTGACTGATACACTCTCTGTAATGTGTGTGTACATGTGATAGGGAATATAGAGTGTAAGCTCACTGGGGCAGGGGCTGATGTGACTGATACTCTCTCTGTAATGTGTGTACATGTGATAGGGAATATAGAGTGTAAGCTCACTGGGGCAGGGGCTGATGTGACTGTTACACTCTCTATAATGTGTGTACATGTGATAGGGAATATAGAGTGTAAGCTCACTGGGGCAGGGGCTGATGTGACTGATACACTCTCTGTAATGTGTGTACATGTGATAGGGAATATAGAGTGTAAGCTCACTGGGGCAGAGGCTGATGTGACTGATACACTCTCTGTAATGTGTGTGTACATGTGATAGGGAATATAGAGTGTAAGCTCACTGGGGCAGGGGCTTATGTGACTGATACACTCTCTGTAATGTGTACATGTGATAGGGAATATAGAGTGTAAGCTCACTGGAGCAGGGGCTGATGTGACTGATACACTCTCTGTAATGTGTGTGTACATGTGATAAGGAATATAGAGTGTAAGCTCACTGGGGCAGAGGCTGATGTGACTGATACACTCTCTGTAATGTGTGTGTACATGTGATAGGGAATATAGAGTGTAAGCTCACTGGGGCAGGGGCTGATGTGACTGATACTCTCTCTGTAATGTGTATACATGTGATAGGGAATATAGAGTGTAAGCTCACTGGAGCAGGGACTGATGTGACTGATACACTCTCTGTAATGTGTGTACATGTGATAGGGAATATAGAGTGTAAGCTCACTGGAGCAGGGGCTGATGTGACTGATATACTCTCTGTAATGTGTGTACATGTGATAGGGAATATAGAGTGTAAGCTCACTGGGGCAGGGGCTGATGTGACTGATACACTCTCTGTAATGTGTGTACATGTGATAGGGAATATAGAGTGTAAGCTCACTGGGGCAGGGGCTGATGTGACTGATACACTCTCTATAATGTGTGTACATGTGATAGGGAATATAGAGTGTAAGCTCACTGGAGCAGGGGCTGATGTGACTGATATACTCTCTGTAATGTGTGTGTACATGTGATAGGGAATATAGAGTGTAAGCTCACTGGGGCAGAGGCTGATGTGACTGATACTCTCTGTAATGTGTGTGTATACATGTGATAGGAAATATAGAGTGTAAGCTCACTGGGGCAGAGGCTGATGTGACTGATACACTCTCTGTAATGTGTGTACATGTGATAGGGAATATAGAGTGTAAGCTCACTGGGGCAGAGGCTGATGTGACTGATACACTCTCTGTAATGTGTGTGTACATGTGATAGGGAATATAGAGTGTAAGCTCACTGGGACAGGGGCTGATGTGACTGATACTCTCTGTAATGTGTGTGTGTACATGTGATAGGAAATATAGAGTGAAAGCTCACTGGGGCAGGGGCTGATGTGACTGATACACTCTCTGTAATGTGTGTACATGTGATAGGGAATATAGAGTGTAAGCTCACTGGGGCAGGGACTGATGTGACTGATACACTCTCTGTAATGTGTGTACATGTGATAGGGAATATAGAGTGTAAGCTCACTGGGGCAGAGGCTGATGTGACTGATACACTCTCTGTAATGTGTGTGTACATGTGATAGGGAATATAGAGTGTAAGCTCACTGGGACAGGGGCTGATGTGACTGATACTCTCTGTAATGTGTGTGTGTACATGTGATAGGAAATATAGAGTGTAAGCTCACTGGGGCAGGGGCTGATGTGACTGATACACTCTCTGTAATGTGTGTGTACATGTGATAGGGAATATAGAGTGTAAGCTCACTGGGGCAGGGGCTGATGTGACTGATACTCTCTGTAATGTGTGTGTACATGTGATAGGGAATATAGAATGTAAGCTCACTGGGGCAGGGGCTGATGTGACTGATACACTCTCTGTAATGTGTGTGTACATGTGATAAGGAATATAGAGTGTAAGCTCACTAGGGCAGAGGCTGATGTGACTGATACTCTCTGTAATGTGTGTGTACATGTGATAGGGAATATAGAGTGTAAGCTCACTGGGGCAGGGGCTGATGTGACTGATACACTTTCTGTAATGTGTGTACATGTGATAGGGAATATAGAGTGTAAGCTCACTGGGGCAGGGGCTGATGTGACTGATACTCTCTGTAATGTGTGTGTACATGTGATAGGGAATATAGAGTGTAAGCTCACTGGGGCAGGGGCTGATGTGACTGATACTCTCTCTGTAATATGTGTGTACATGTGATAGGGAATATAGAGTGTAAGCTCACTGGGGCAGGGGCTGATGTGACTGATATACTCTCTGTAATGTGTGTGTACATGTGATAAGGAATATAGAGTGTAAGCTCACTGGGGCAGGGGCTGATGTGACTGATACTCTCTCTGTAATGTGTGTGTACATGTGATAGGGAATATAGAGTGTAAGCTCACTGGGGCAGGGGCTGATGTGACTGATACACTCTCTGTTATGTGTGTGTACATGTGATAGGGAATATAGAGTGTAAGCTCACTGGGGCAGGGGCTGATGTGACTGATACTCTCTCTGTAATGTGTGTGTACATGTGATAGGGAATATAGAGTGTAAGCTCACTGGGGCAGAGGCTGATGTGACTGATACACTCTGTAATGTGTGTGTACATGTGATAGGGAATATAGAGTGTAAGCTCACTGGGGCTGAGGCTGATGTGACTGATACACTCTCTGTAATGTGTGTACATGTGATAGGGAATATAGAGTGTAAGCTCACTGGGGCAGAGGCTGATGTGACTGATACTATCTGTAATGTGTGTACATGTGATAGGGAATATAGAGTGTAAGCTCACTGGGGCAGGGCTGATGTGACTGATACTCTCTGTAATGTGTGTGTACATGTGATAGGGAATATAGAGTGTAAGCTCACTGGGGCAGGGACTGATGTGACTGATACTCTCTGTAATGTGTGTGTACATGTGATAGGGAATATAGAGTGTAAGCTCACTGGGGCAGAGGCTGATGTGACTGATACTCTCTCTGTAATGTGTGTGTGTACATGTGATAGGGAATATAGAGTGTAAGCTAACTGGAGCAGAGGCTGATGTGAATGATACTCTCTCTGTAATGTGTGTGTACATGTGATAAGGAATATAGAGTGTAAGCTCACTGGGGCAGGGGCTGATGTGACTGATATACTCTCTGTAATGTGTGTGTACATGTGATAAGGAATATAGAGTGTAAGCTCACTGGGGCAGGGGCTGATGTGACTGATACACTCTCTGTAATGTGTGTGTACATGTGATAGGGAATATAGAGTGTAAGCTCACTGGGGCAGAGGCTGATGTGACTGATACTCTCTCTGTAATGTGTGTGTGTACATGTGATAGGGAATATAGAGTGTAAGCTCACTGGGGCAGGGGCTGATGTGACTGATACACTCTCTGTAATGTGTGTGTACATGTGATAGGGAATATAGAGTGTAAGCTCACTGGGGCAGGTGCTGATGTGACTGATACTCTCTCTGTAATGTGTGTGTACATGTGATAGGGAATATAGAGTGTAAGCTCACTGGGGCAGGGGCTGATGTGACTGATACACTCTCTGTAATGTGTGTGTACATGTGATAGGGAATATAGAGTGTAAGCTCACTGGGGCAGGGGCTGATGTGACTGATACACTCTCTGTAATGTGTGTGTACATGTGATAGGGAATATAGAGTGTAAGCTCACTGGGGCAGAGGCTGATGTGACTGATACACTCTCTGTAATGTGTGTGTACATGTGATAGGGAATATAGAGTGTAAGCTCACTGGGGCAGAGGCTGATGTGACTGATACACTCTCTGTAATGTGTGTACATGTGATAGGGAATATAGAGTGTAAGATCACTGGGGCAGAGGCTGATGTGACTGATATACTCTCTGTAATGTGTGTGTACATGTGATAGGGAATATAGAGTGTAAGCTCACTGGGGCAGGGGCTGATGTGACTGATATACTCTCTGTAATGTGTGTGTACATGTGATAGGGAATATAGAGTGTAAGCTCACTGGGGCAGGGGCTGATGTGACTGATACACTCTCTGTAATGTGTGTGTACATGTGATAGGGAATATAGAGTGTAAGCTCACTGGGGCAGGGGCTGATGTGACTGATACTCTCTCTGTAATGTGTGTGTACATGTGATAGGGAATATAGAGTGTAAGCTCACTGGGGCAGGGGCTGATGTGACTGATACTCTCTCTGTAATGTGTGTGTACATGTGATAGGGAATATAGAGTGTAAGCTCACTGGGGCAGAGGCTGATGTGACTGATACACTCTCTGTAATGTGTGTGTACATGTGATAGGGAATATAGAGTGTAAGCTCACTGGGGCAGGGGCTGATGTGACGGATACACTCTCTGTAATGTGTGTGTACATGTGATAGGGAATATAGAGTGTAAGCTCACTGGGGCAGGGGCTGATGTGACGGATACACTCTCTGTAATGTGTGTGTACATGTGATAGGGAATATAGAGTGTAAGCTCACTGGGGCAGAGGCTGATGTGACTGATACACTCTCTGTAATGTGTGTACATGTGATAGGGAATATAGAGTGTAAGCTCACTGGGGCAGGGGCTGATGTGACGGATACACTCTCTGTAATGTGTGTACATGTGATAGGGAATATAGAGTGTAAGCTCACTGGGGCAGAGGCTGATGTGACTGATACACTCTCTGTAATGTGTGTACATGTGATAGGGAATATAGAGTGTAAGCTCACTGGGGCAGAGGCTGATGTGACTGATACACTCTCTGTAATGTGTGTACATGTGATAGGGAATATAGAGTGTAAGCTCACTGGGGCAGAGGCTGATGTGACTGATACACTCTCTGTAATGTGTGTACATGTGATAGGGAATAAAGAGTGTAAGCTCACTGGGGCAGGGG
Source organism: Pseudophryne corroboree (assembly GCF_028390025.1). Taxonomy (NCBI): domain Eukaryota; kingdom Metazoa; phylum Chordata; class Amphibia; order Anura; family Myobatrachidae; genus Pseudophryne; species Pseudophryne corroboree. The sequence goes on from NC_086449.1 coordinate 843,850,664, forward strand.
CTGATGTGACTGATACTCTCTGTAATGTGTGTGTACATGTGATAGGGAATATAGAGTGTAAGCTCACTGGGGCAGAGGCTGATGTGACTGATACTGTCTCTGTAATGTATGTGTACATGTGATAGGGAATATAGAGTGTAAGCTCACTGGGGCAGGGACTGATGTGACTGATACACTCTCTGTAATGTGTGTGTACATGTGATAGGGAATATAGAGTGTAAGCTCACTGGGGCAGGGGCTGATGTGACTGATACACTCTCTATAATGTGTGTACATGTGATAGGGAATATAGAGTGTAAGCTCACTGGGGCAGGGACTGATGTGACTGATACTCTCTGTAATGTGTGTGTATACATGTGATAGGGAATATAGAGTGTAAGCTCACTGGGGCAGAGGCTGATGTGACTGATACACTCTCTGTAATGTGTGTGTGTACATGTGATAGGGAATATAGAGTGTAAGCTCACTGGGGCAGGGGCTGATGTGACTGATACACTCTCTGTAATGTGTGTGTACATGTGATAGGGAATATAGAGTGTAAGCTCACTGGGGCAGAGGCTGATGTGACTGATACTCTCTGTAATGTGTGTACATGTGATAGGGAATATAGAGTGTAAGCTCACTGGGGCAGGGGCTGATGTGACTGATACTCTCTGTAATGTGTGTACATGTGATAGGGAATATAGAGTGTAAGCTCACTGGGACAGGGGCTGATGTGACTGATACTCTCTGTAATGTGTGTACATGTGATAGGGAATATAGAGTGTAAGCTCACTGGGGCAGAGGCTGATGTGACTGATACACTCTCTGTAATGTATGTGTACATGTGATAGGGAATATAGAGTGTAAGCTCACTGGGGCAGGGGCTGATGTGACAGATATACTCTCTGTAATGTGTGTGTACATGTGATAGGGAATATAGAGTGTAAGCTCACTGGGGCAGGGGCTGATGTGACTGATACTCTCTCTGTAATGTGTGTATACATGTGATAGGGAATATAGAGTGTAAGCTCACTGGGGCAGAGGCTGATGTGACTGATACACTCTCTGTAATGTGTGTGTACATGTGATAGGGAATATAGAGTGTAAGCTCACTGGGGCAGGGGCTGATGTGACTGATACACTCTCTGTAATGTGTGTACATGTGATAGGGAATATAGAGTGTAAGCTCACTGGGGCAGAGGCTGATGTGACTGATACACTCTGTAATGTGTGTGTACATGTGATAGGGAATATAGAGTGTAAGCTCACTGGGGCAGGGGCTGATGTGACTGATACACTCTCTGTAATGTGTGTGTACATGTGATATGGAATATAGAGTGTAAGCTCACTGGGGCAGAGGCTGATGTGACTGATACTCTCTGTAATGTGTGTACATGTGATAGGGAATATAGAGTGTAAGCTCACTGGGGCAGGGGCTGATGTGACTGATACTCTCTGTAATGTGTGTACATGTGATAGGGAATATAGAGTGTAAGCTCACTGGGGCAGGGGCTGATGTGACTGATATACTCTCTGTAATGTGTGTGTACATGTGATAGGGAATATAGAGTGTAAGCTCACTGGGGCAGGGGCTGATGTGACGGATACTCTCTCTGTAATGTATGTGTACATGTGATAGGGAATATAGAGTGTAAGCTCACTGGGGCAGGGGCTGATGTGACTGATATACTCTCTGTAATGTGTGTGTCCATGTGATAGGGAATATAGAGTGTAAGCTCACTGGGGCAGGGGCTGATGTGACTGATACTCTCTCTGTAATGTGGGTGTACATGTGATAGGGAATATAGAGTGTAAGCTCACTGGGGCAGGGGCTGATGTGACTGATACTCTCTCTGTAATGTGTGTATACATGTGATAGGGAATATAGAGTGTAAGCTCACTGGGGCAGAGGCTGATGTGACTGATACACTCTCTGTAATGTGTGTGTACATGTGATAGGGAATATAGAGTGTAAGCTCACTGGGGCAGAGGCTGATGTGACTGATACACTCTGTAATGTGTGTGTACATGTGATAGGGAATATAGAGTGTAAGCTCACTGGGGCATGGGCTGATGTGACTGATACACTCTCTGTAATGTGTGTGTACATGTGATATGGAATATAGAGTGTAAGCTCACTGGGGCAGAGGCTGATGTGACTGATACTCTCTGTAATGTGTGTACATGTGATAGGGAATATAGAGTGTAAGCTCACTGGGGCAGGGGCTGATGTGACTGAAACTCTCTGTAATGTGTGTACATGTGATAGGGAATATAGAGTGTAAGCTCACTGGGGCAGGGGCTGATGTGACTGATATACTCTCTGTAATGTGTGTGTACATGTGATAGGGAATATAGAGTGTAAGATCACTGGGGCAGGGGCTGATGTGACTGATACTCTCTGTAATGTGTGTGTACATGTGATAGGGAATATAGAGTGTAAGCTCACTGGGGCAGGGGCTGATGTGACGGATACTCTCTCTGTAATGTGTGTGTACATGTGATAGGGAATATAGAGTGTAAGCTCACTGGGGCAGAGGCTGATGTGACTGATACTCTCTCTGTAATGTGTGTGTGTACATGTGATAGGGAATATAGAGTGTAAGCTCACTGGGGCAGGGGCTGATGTGACTGATACTCTCTCTGTAATGTGTGTGTACATGTGATAGGGAATATAGAGTGTAAGCTCACTGGGGCAGGGGCTGATGTGACTGATATACTCTCTGTAATGTGTGTATACATGTGATAGGGAATATAGAGTGTAAGCTCACTGGGGCAGAGGCTGATGTGACTGATACACTCTCTGTAATGTGTGTGTGTGTGTACATGTGATAGGGAATATAGAGTGTAAGCTCACTGGGGCAGGGGCTGATGTGACTGATACACTCTCTGTAATGTGTGTGTACATGTGATAGGGAATATAGAGTGTAAGCTCACTGGGGCAGAGGCTGATGTGACTGATACTCTCTGTAATGTGTGTACATGTGATAGGGAATATAGAGTGTAAGCTCACTGGGGCAGGGGCTGATGTGACGGATACTCTCTCTATAATGTGTGTGTACATGTGATAGGGAATATAGAGTGTAAGCTCACTGGGGCAGAGGCTGATGTGACTGATACTCTCTGTAATGTGTGTGTACATGTGATAGGGAATATAGAGTGTAAGCTCACTGGGGCAGAGGCTGATGTGACTGATACACTCTCTGTAATGTGTGTGTACATGTGATAGGGAATATAGAGTGTAAGCTCTCTGGGGCAGGGGCTGATGTGACTGATACTCTCTGTAATGTGTGTGTACATGTGATAGGGAATATAGAGTGTAAGCTCACTGGGGCAGGGGCTGATGTGACTCATACTCTCTGTAATGTGTGTGTACATGTGATAGGGAATATAGAGTGTAAGCTCACTGGGGCAGAGGCTGATGTGACTCATACTCTCTGTAATGTGTGTGTACATGTGATAGGGAATATAGAGTGTAAGCTCACTGGGGCAGAGGCTGATGTGACTGATACTCTCTGTAATGTGTGTGTACATGTGATAGGGAATATAGAGTGTAAGCTCACTGGGGCAGAGGCTGATGTGACTGATACACTCTCTGTAATGTGTGTGTACATGTGATAGGGAATATAGAGTGTAAGCTCACTGGGGCAGGGGCTGATGTGACTGATACACGCTCTATAATGTGTGTACATGTGATAGGGAATATAGAGTGTAAGCTCACTGGGGCAGGGGCTGATGTGACTGATACTCTCTCTGTAATGTGTGTGTACATGTGATAGGGAATATAGAGTGTAAGCTCACTGGGGCAGAGGCTGATGTGACTGATACTCTCTGTAATGTGTGTGTACATGTGATAGGGAATATAGAGTGTAAGCTCACTGGGGCAGAGGCTGATGTGACTGATACACTCTCTGTAATGTGTGTGTACATGTGATATGGAATATAGAGTGTAAGATCACTGGGGCAGGGGCTGATGTGACTGATACACTCTCTGTAATGTGTGTGTACATGTGATAAGGAATATAGAGTGTAAGCTCACTGGGGCAGGGACTGATGTGACTGATACTCTCTCTGTAATGTGTGTGTACATGTGATAGGGAATATAGAGTGTAAGCTCACTGGGGCAGGGGCTGATGTGACTGATACTCTCTCTGTAATGTGTGTGTACATGTGATAGGGAATATAGAGTGTAAGCTCACTGGGGCAGAGGCTGATGTGACTGATACACTCTCTGTAATGTGTGTGTACATGTGATATGGAATATAGAGTGAAAGATCACTGGGGCAGGGGCTGATGTGACTGATACTCTCTCTGTAATGTGTGTGTACATGTGATAGGGAATATAGAGTGTAAGCTCACTGGGGCAGGGGCTGATGTGACTGATACTCTCTCTCTGTAATGTGTCTGTACATGTGATAGGGAATATAGAGTGTAAGCTCACTGGGGCAGAGGCTGATGTGACTGATACACTCTCTGTAATGTGTGTGTACATGTGATATGGAATATAGAGTGTAAGCTCACTGGGGCAGAGGCTGATGTGACTGATACTCTCTCTGTAATGTGTGTGTGTACATGTGATAGGGAATATAGAGTGTAAGCTCACTGCGGCAGGGGCTGATGTGACTGATACACGCTCTATAATGTGTGTACATGTGATAGGGAATATAGAGTGTAAGCTCACTGGGGCAGAGGCTGATGTGACTCATACTCTCTGTAATGTGTGTGTACATGTGATAGGGAATATAGAGTGTAAGCTCACTGGGGCAGAGGCTGATGTGACTGATACTCTCTGTAATGTGTGTGTACATGTGATAGGGAATATAGAGTGTAAGCTCACTGGGGCAGGGGCTGATGTGACTGATACACGCTCTATAATGTGTGTACATGTGATAGGGAATATAGAGTGTAAGCTCACTGGGGCAGGGGCTGATGTGACTGATACTCTCTCTGTAATGTGTGTGTACATGTGATAGGGAATATAGAGTGTAAGCTCACTGGGGCAGAGGCTGATGTGACTGATACTCTCTGTAATGTGTGTGTACATGTGATAGGGAATATAGAGTGTAAGCTCACTGGGGCAGGGGCTGATGTGACTGATACACTCTCTGTAATGTGTGTGTACATGTGATAGGGAATATAGAGTGTAAGCTCACTGGGGCAGGGGCTGATGTGACTGATACACTCTCTATAATGTGTGTACATGTGATAGGGAATATAGAGTGTAAGCTCACTGGGGCAGGGGCTGATGTGACTGATACACTCTCTGTAATGTGTGTGTACATGTGATAGGGAATATAGAGTGTAAGATCACTGGGGCAGGGGCTGATGTGACTGATACTCTCTCTGTAATGTGTGTGTACATGTGATAGGGAATATAGAGTGTAAGCTCACTGGGGCAGGGGCTGATGTGACTGATACTCTCTGTAATGTGTGTGTATACATGTGATAGGGAATATAGAGTGTAAGCTCACTGGGGCAGAGGCTGATGTGACTGATACACTCTCTGTAATGTGTGTGTACATGTGATAGGGAATATAGAGTGTAAGCTCACTAGGGCAGAGGCTGATGTGACTGATACTCTCTCTGTAATGTGTGTACATGTGATAAGGAATATAGAGTGTAAGCTCACTAGGGCAGAGGCTGATGTGACTGATACACTCTCTGTAATGTGTGTGTACATGTGATAGGGAATATAGAGTGTAAGCTCACTGGGGCAGAGGCTGATGTGACTGATACTCTCTGTAATGTGTGTGTACATGTGATAGGGAATATAGAGTGTAAGCTCACTGGGGCAGGGACTGATGTGACTGATACTCTCTGTAATGTGTGTGTATACATGTGATAGGGAATATAGAGTGTAAGCTCACTGGGGCAGAGGCTGATGTGACTGATACACTCTCTGTAATGTGTGTGTGTACATGTGATAGGGAATATAGAGTGTAAGCTCACTGGGGCAGGGGCTGATGTGACTGATACACTCTCTGTAATGTGTGTGTACATGTGATAGGGAATATAGAGTGTAAGCTCACTGGGGCAGAGGCTGATGTGACTGATACTCTCTGTAATGTGTGTACATGTGATAGGGAATATAGAGTGTAAGCTCACTGGGGCAGGGGCTGATGTGACTGATACTCTCTCTGTAATGTGTATACATGTGATAGGGAATATAGAGTGTAAGCTCACTGGGGCAGAGGCTGATGTGACTGATACTCTCTCTGTAATGTGTGTGTACATGTGATAGGGAATATAGAGTGTAAGCTCACTGGGGCAGGGGCTGATGTGACTGATACACGCTCTATAATGTGTGTACATGTGATAGGGAATATAGAGTGTAAGCTCACTGGAGCAGGGACTGATGTGACTGATACTCTCTGTAATGTGTGTGTATACATGTGATAGGGAATATAGAGTGTAAGCTCACTGGGGCAGGGGCTGATGTGACTGATACACTCTCTGTAATGTGTGTGTACATGTGATAGGGAATATAGAGTGTAAGCTCACTGGGGCAGAGGCTGATGTGACTGATACACTCTCTGTAATGTGTGTGTACATGTGATAAGGAATATAGAGTGTAAGCTCACTAGGGCAGAGGCTGATGTGACTGATACACTCTCTGTAATGTGTGTGTACATGTGATAAGGAATATAGAGTGTAAGCTCACTAGGGCAGAGGCTGATGTGACTGATACACTCTCTGTAATGTGTGTGTACATGTGATAGGGAATATAGAGTGTAAGCTCACTGGGGCAGGGGCTGATGTGACTGATACACTCTCTGTAATGTGTGTGTTCATGTGATAAGGAATATAGAGTGTAAGCTCACTGGGGCAGAGGCTGATGTGACGGATACACTCTCTGTAATGTGTGTGTGTGTGGGTACATGTGATAGGGAATATAGAGTGTAAGCTCACTGGGGCAGGGGCTGATGTGACTGATATACTCTCTGTAATGTGTGTGTACATGTGATAGGGAATATAGAGTGTAAGCTCACTGGGGCAGAGGCTGATGTGACTGATACACTCTCTGTAATGTGTGTACATGTGATAAGGAATATAGAGTGTAAGCTCACTAGGGCAGGGGCTGATGTGACTGATACACTCTCTGTAATGTGTGTGTACATGTGATAGGGAATATAGAGTGTAAGCTCACTGGGGCAGAGGCTGATGTGACGGATACACTCTCTGTAATGTGTGTGTGTGGGTACATGTGATAGGGAATATAGAGTGTAAGCTCACTGGGGCAGGGGCTGATGTGACTGATATACTCTCTGTAATGTGTGTGTACATGTGATAGGGAATATAGAGTGTAAGCTCACTGGGGCAGAGGCTGATGTGACTGATACACTCTCTGTAATGTGTGTACATGTGATAAGGAATATAGAGTGTAAGCTCACTAGGGCAGGGGCTGATGTGACTGATATACTCTCTGTAATGTGTGTGTACATGTGATAAGGAATATAGAGTGTAAGCTCACTAGGGCAGGGGCTGATGTGACTGATACACTCTCTGTAATGTGTGTGTACATGTGATAGGGAATATAGAGTGTAAGCTCACTGGGGCAGGGGCTGATGTGACTGATACACTCTCTGTAATGTGTGTGTTCATGTGATAAGGAATATAGAGTGTAAGCTCACTGGGGCAGAGGCTGATGTGACGGATACACTCTCTGTAATGTGTGTGTGTGGGTACATGTGATAGGGAATATAGAGTGTAAGCTCACTGGGGCAGGGGCTGATGTGACTGATATACTCTCTGTAATGTGTGTGTACATGTGATAGGGAATATAGAGTGTAAGCTCACTGGGGCAGAGGCTGATGTGACTGATACACTCTCTGTAATGTGTGTACATGTGATAAGGAATATAGAGTGTAAGCTCACTAGGGCAGGGGCTGATGTGACTGATACACTCTCTGTAATGTGTGTGTACATGTGATAGGGAATATAGAGTGTAAGCTCACTGGGGCAGAGGCTGATGTGACGGATACACTCTCTGTAATGTGTGTGTGTGGGTACATGTGATAGGGAATATAGAGTGTAAGCTCACTGGGGCAGGGGCTGATGTGACTGATATACTCTCTGTAATGTGTGTGTACATGTGATAGGGAATATAGAGTGTAAGCTCACTGGGGCAGAGGCTGATGTGACTGATACACTCTCTGTAATGTGTGTACATGTGATAAGGAATATAGAGTGTAAGCTCACTAGGGCAGGGGCTGATGTGACTGATATACTCTCTGTAATGTGTGTGTACATGTGATAAGGAATATAGAGTGTAAGCTCACTAGGGCAGGGGCTGATGTGACTGATACACTCTCTGTAATGTGTGTGTACATGTGATAGGGAATATAGAGTGTAAGCTCACTAGGGCAGGGGCTGATGTGACTGATATACTCTCTGTAATGTGTGTGTACATGTGATAGGGAATATAGAGTGTAAGCTCACTGGGGCAGGGGCTGATGTGACTGATATACTCTCTGTAATGTGTGTGTACATGTGATAGGGAATATAGAGTGTAAGCTCACTGGGGCAGAGGCTGATGTGACGGATACACTCTCTGTAATGTGTGTGTGTGTGGGTACATGTGATAGGGAATATAGAGTGTAAGCTCACTGGGGCAGGGGCTGATGTGACTGATATACTCTCTGTAATGTGTGTGTACATGTGATAGGGAATATAGGGTGTAAGCTCACTGGGGCAGAGGCTGATGTGACGGATACACTCTCTGTAATGTGTGTGTGTGTGGGTACATGTGATAGGGAATATAGAGTGTAAGCTCACTGGGGCAGAGGCTGATGTGACTGATACACTCTCTGTAATGTGTGTGTACATGTGATAGGGAATATAGAGTGTAAGCTCACTGGGGCAGAGGCTGATGTGACTGATACACTCTCTGTAATGTGTGTGTACATGTGATAGGGAATATAGAGTGTAAGCTCACTGGGGCAGAGGCTGATGTGACGGATACACTCTCTGTAATGTGTGTGTGTGGGTATATGTGATAGGGAATATAGAGTGTAAGCTCACTGGGGCAGAGGCTGATGTGACTGATACTCTCTCTGTAATGTGTGTGTACATGTGATAGGGAATATAGAGTGTAAGCTCACTGGGGCAGAGGCTGATGTGACTGATACACTCTCTGTAATGTGTGTACATGTGATAGGGAATATAGAGTGTAAGCTCACTGGGGCAGGGGCTGATGTGACTGATACTCTCTGTAATGTGTGTGTACATGTGATAGGGAATATAGAGTGTAAGCTCACTGGGGCAGAGGCTGATGTGACTGATACACTCTCTGTAATTTGTGTACATGTGATAGGGAATATAGAGTGTAAGCTCACTGGGGCAGGGGCTGATGTGACTGATACACTCTCTGTAATGTGTGTGTACATGTGATAGGGAATATAGAGTGTAAGCTCACTGGGGCAGAGGCTGATGTGACTGATACACTCTCTGTAATGTGTGTACATGTGATAGGGAATATAGAGTGTAAGCTCACTGGGGCAGGGGCTGATGTGACTGATACACTCTCTGTAATGTGTGTACATGTGATAGGGAATATAGAGTGTAAGCTCACTGGGGCAGAGGCTGATGTGACTGATACTCTCTGTAATGTGTGTACATGTGATAGGGAATATAGAGTGTAAGCTCACTGGGGCAGGGGCTGATGTGACTGATACTCTCTCTGTATTGTGTATACATGTGATAGGGAATATAGAGTGTAAGCTCACTGGGGCAGGGGCTGATGTGACTGATATACTCTCTGTAATGTGTGTGTACATGTGATAGGGAATATAGAGTGTAAGCTCACTGGGGCAGGGGCTGATGTGACTGATACTCTCTCTGTAATGTGTGTGTACATGTGATAGGGAATATAGAGTGTAAGCTCACTGGGGCAGAGGCTGATGTGACCGATACTCTCTGTAATGTGTGTGTACATGTGATAGGGAATATAGAGTGTAAGCTCACTGGGGCAGAGGCTGATGTGACTGATACTCTCTGTAATGTGTGTGTACATGTGATTGGGAATATAGAGTGTAAGCTCACTGGGGCAGGGGCTGATGTGACTGATACACTCTCTGTAATGTGTGTACATGTGATAGGGAATACAGAGTGTAAGCTCACTGGGGCAGGGGCTGATGTGACGGATACTGTCTCTGTAATGTGTGTGTACATGTGATAGGGAATATAGAGTGTAAGCTCACTGGGGCAGGGGCTGATGTGACTGATACACTCTCTGTAATGTGTGTACATGTGATAGGGAATATAGAGTGTAAGCTCACTGGGGCAGGGGCTGATGTGACGGATACTGTCTCTGTAATGTGTGTGTACATGTGATAAGGAATATAGAGTGTAAGATCACTGGGGCAGGGGCTGATGTGACTGATACTCTCTGTAATGTGTGTGTACATGTGATAGGGAATATAGAGTGTAAGCTCACTGGGGCAGGGACTGATGTGACTGATACTCTCTGTAATGTGTGTGTACATGTGATAGGGAATATAGAGTGTAAGCTCGCTGGGGCAGAGGCTGATGTGACTGATACTGTCTCTGTAATGTGTGTGTGTGTGTGTGTGTGTGTGTGTGTGTGTGTGTGTGTGTGTGTGTGTGTGTGTGTGTGTGTGTGAGATAGGGAATATAGGGGGTCATTCCGACCCGTTCGCACCCCGGTTTTTTTTCACTGCGGTGCGAACGGGTGTGGAATGCGCATGCGCGGCGGCAGCTGTGCGCATGCGCAACGTTGCCCGGCGACAGGGGTCACCGGGATACGTCGCAGCTACCGACGGAAGCGGTTTCAGCGGCAACCGCTAAGAAGATTGACAGGAAGGAGGCGTGGATGGGCGGATCCGGACCGTTGGAGACCGTTTTCGGGGAGTGGTGAGTAAAACGCAGGCGTGTCCAGGACAACGGAGGGCGGAGGAGTGACGTCAAAGCCGGGCCAATCAACGCTGGATCCATCGCACAGGGTAGCTCTACCTCTGCTTGATTTATTTGTAGCTTAGCAGGGCGGCACAAGCGATCGCTGCACGTCCGGGTTGTGGCATGGAAGCTAGGGCATGGTCTGGCAGGAATTCCATTCCCGCACGCCCCATCCCCATTTTGCATGACTCTGTGGGCATGGTCAGAGCTCATTGAGCAGCTGGACAGGTCCCTAGTTCCTCTCTCCCTGAATAGTCCTCCTACATGTTCACATACTGAAAGACTTATAACTCAACGGTGCCCTCAGAATATGCATTTCCGGAATACTAGAGGGAAGGGTCACGTATCCCTTAGATGCAGCACAAGTTATCGGAGAGATCTCCTGCTTTCTGTCTGCCAGACCATTATCTGCTATGGGACTGCTCTGCTAGTAATGATCCTGCAGGACATCCGGACCTTGCCAGGTAGTGCGTAGACACAAGGCGCATGGGCACGATCACTTGACCTCTCTCGGGTCGCTGGGATGTGCTTTATCAGAGAAGTAGAAATGATACATTTACAGGGAACAAGAATCCTTATTGCAGCGAATTGCATTGATAAGGATTGTTCATTTTCCTGGTCACACCGCATCATGTGATAAATACGTCCCTTAGTGCCGCTGTGCGCAGTCTGATTTGTTACACATTGTTCTATCCTCCACCTTCGGACAAGCGGTGACCTGACTACACGCTGAGCCCATCACTACTGATAATATATTGTGAAACACAAGGAGCAGCAAATCGCCATTTGTGGTTAGCGCTGAACACTGAGGATTGCGGAACAGGTGAAAACATAGAATGGAAAGAAGGAGAAATACTCACCACGGGTTAATATAAAAAGCCAAGAGGTAGTCAGTCCACAGACAGGAGGGCAGGAGGGTTAGGAAAGCAAATATACTTCTACGCCTGTGAGTGTTAATAAGTGAGGACAGAGAGATGGTGGTTAGAGACAGCGGCTGTGTACAGAACCATGCTACAATACAGAGCAACAAAATCACACACTACACAATCTGTAAACATTTTAGCACAAAAGTGAATTAAACATTTAAGAATTTAAACTATTGTATAAGAAAAATTATTGGGGACTGATTGTGAACCTGCTGCTGCCTCAGGGTAATGCGTGTATCTGCCCCGGTCCTTCTGCACAGGAGCCAGCTGCAGCGGGGGAGGAGGGGGGGGGGGGGGGGGGGGGAGATCCCCTTTAGGGAATTATGCAAAGAGATAAAGTTTCCTTTCCAGAGCTTGATACATATGGGAAATTCGATCAAACCTCCAAAAATTGCAGTTTTCAGAGTTTTTACTGCATTTTGTCTTTAGTACATCCTGACCTGGAAAAAGGCGATGACGCATAGCATACTCTCTTATTCCTGCAGAGCATGTATCAAACCTTGGAGAGAGATAAAGTACCAACTAATCGGCTTCTGACATTTTTCACTACAGCCTGTAGAAAAGAAGATGATTTGTTGGTACTATGGGGACCCCCTCCTGACGCCACTGCCCCTGCTGACACAAAACGCAATGATACGTAGGATACTCTTTTATTCCTGCAGAGCACAATGGTAGCTCAATCCAAATCACTGCAGCACTTACTGAAAGAAGGAGACACATTTGTCTTATTTGTGGGGAAAGATCAGGAAGATCCAGAGACACTTCTAAATAACCATTTGATGAGATATGCTATGTATTAATGTAATAATGCTTTTTACACTCCTGTGCAGAGCCGCTCTGAGAGTATCAAGTCATATACTGAGAGTATCAAGTCATATACTGGACGACTGAGTATCAAGTCATATACTGAGAGTATCAAGTCATATACTGGTATACTGAGTATCAATCATATACTGGTATACTGAGTATCAATCATATACTGGCAGACTGAGTATCAAGTCATATACTGAGAGTATCAAGTCATATACTGGACGACTGAGTATCAAGTCATATACTGAGAGTATCAAGTCATATACTGGTATACTGAGTATCAATCATATACTGGTATACTGAGTATCAATCATATACTGGCAGACTGAGTATCAAGTCATATACTGAGAGTATCAAGTCATATACTGGTAGACTGAGTATCAAGTTATATACTGAGAGTATCAAGTCATATATGGGCAGACTGAGTATCAAGTCATATACTGAGAGTATCAAGTCATATACTGGCAGACTGAGTATCAATTCATATACTGGTAGACTGAGTATCAAGTTATATACTGAGAGTATCAAGTTATATACTGACAGACTGAGTATAAAGGCATATACTGGTAGACTGAGTATCAAGTCATATACTGGTAGACTGAGTATCAAGTCATATACTGGTATACTGAGTATCAATCATATACTGGTATACTGAGTATCAATCATATACTGGCAGACTGAGTATCAAGTCATATACTGAGAGTATCAAGTCATATACTGGTAGACTGAGTATCAAGTTATATACTGAGAGTATCAAGTCATATATGGGCAGACTGAGTATCAAGTTATATACTGAGAGTATCAAGTCATATACTGGCAGACTGAGTATCAATTCATATACTGGTAGACTGAGTATCAAGTTATATACTGAGAGTATCAAGTTATATACTGACAGACTGAGTATAAAGGCATATACTGGTAGACTGAGTATCAAGTCATATACTGAGAGTATCAAGTTATATACTGGCAGACTGAGTATCAAGTCATATACTAAGAGTATCAAGTCATATACTGAGAGTATCAAGCTATATACTGGCAGACTGAGTATCAAGTCATATACTGGCAGACTGAGTATCAAGTCATATACTGGCAGGCTGAATCTACTAGTAAAGGAGGCGGCATTTAATATGCTGGCTGTCGGGATCCCGGCACTCACCATACTGATGACGGAATTTTGACAGCCGGCATACTGACAACTATTCTCCCTCTTGGGTTGTCCACAACACCCCTGGAGGGAGAATAAATAGCGCCACCATGCCCGCAAGGGGCTCTTTTGCGCTCACCCCGCTGCCTGCATGCCGGCGGTTGGGATCTCGGCACCGGAGTCCCAAGCGCCAGCATAACATACTACACCCGTAAGGAATGTGATTATGGGGCATTAGCAAGTGAATTCATCAGGGATAGGATTGTGTGTGGAACTTATGATGATACGCGTGCATTTTTATTTTGAGAGACAGAATTATCACTAGACGCTGCTACGTTCTGCTAAGCACCTGTCAGACAAATGTTATAGAGATGGTTCTGACATATTTCTGGTTCTCCTCAATATAAGAAATGCTCAGAGAAATGTACTTCCCTGTCTGCTCAACACCTTCTGTCCAGGTGCAGCCACACCATCATTCCCATCACAAAGTTCAAAGACCACACGCTCAGAAAATGTGCGAGAAGCTCTGCAGAATTTCAGGTTGTGACTCAAAGTCACTTATAATATAACATCCCATCACGTAAGACCAGGGACCCTGGGCAGACTCTTTGTGACCAGATCCCTACCAGAGTTGATAGAGTCAGGCATGTGCAGGGATCTCCCAACAGGCCTTTGTGGTGCTATATGAGTATTTGTATGAGCGCAAAAAGGAGACCTAACATCCCACACCTACAGGAGACATGACGCTCCATACTTACAGGCAGGGATGGACTGGGGGTTTAAATCAGCCCCTGGCACTGTACTACGTGTGACAAGGGGGCATGCCACAAGTCACGGAGCTTGGACTTGCGGCATGCCCTGCCTCTCTGTTTTCATGGCGACCAAGCAGAGCACCGGGAAGCAGACCTGCTTGGCCAGGCCCTGTCTCTGAGTGTCATGCATCTGGAACAGAAGTGCCAGTTGGCCAGTCCAGCCCTGCCTACAGGAGACCTGACATCCCACCCCAGCAGGAGACCCGACGCCCCACCCCAGCAGGAGACCCGACGCCCCACCCCCGCAGGAGACCCGACGCCCCACCCCAGCAGGAGACCCGACGCCCCACCCCAGCAGGAGACCCGACGCCCCACTCCAGCAGGAGACCCGACGCCCCACCCCCGCAGGAGACCCGACGCCCCACCCCCGCAGGAGACCCGACGCCCCACCCCCGCAGGAGACCCGACGCCCCACCCCAGCAGGAGACCCGACGCCCCACCCCCGCAGGAGACCCGACGCCCCACCCCAGCAGGAGACCCGACGCCCCACCCCCGCAGGAGACCCGACGCCCCACCCCCGCAGGAGACCCGACGCCCCACCCCCGCAGGAGACCCGACGCCCCACCCCAGCAGGAGACCCGACGCCCCACCCCAGCAGGAGACCCGACGCCCCACCCCAGCAGGAGACCCGACGCCCCACTCCAGCAGGAGACCCGACGCCCCACCCCCGCAGGAGACCCGACGCCCCACCCCCGCAGGAGACCCGACGCCCCACCCCCGCAGGAGACCCGACGCCCCACCCCAGCAGGAGACCCGACGCCCCACCCCAGCAGGAGACCCGACGCCCCACCCCAGCAGGAGACCCGACGCCCCACCCCCGCAGGAGACCCGACGCCCCACCCCAGCAGGAGACCCGACGCCCCACCCCAGCAGGAGACCCGACGCCCCACCCCCGCAGGAGACCCGACATCATATACGTACGAGACACTCCTAAAGGGCATCTTTCAGTGTGTTGGGTGCAGGTCCCGGCAGTTGGGATGCCGGTGGTAATAACACGGACCCCGGCATCCCGACTGTTGTAAATGCAGACAGAGGTGCAGGAGGCAGGTAAGGCTAATCCTGTCCCTACCACTATCCCCCCCCCCTTCTCCCCAATGCCTAACCCTCCCCCTTTGGGATAAGTATGATATACCGACGGTCGGGATGCCGGCAGCGGGGCGAGTGTAAAGAGTCCTCTTGCGGGCTCACTGCTCTCGCCATGCTGCAGGTTCTATGGATGTGGTGGCACGCCATGCAGTATGCGGTGATCGCAGTAAGATGAGCATGGCTACAGCTGTAGCTAGAAGTTAGCAAGTCACTGCCTTAGATACATCACTGAACACCATGATGAAGGGTCGCCTCGCCCGCATTGCTACACACAGTTGGCACTATGCCCAGCTTCATTAGCCTTTCATAGGTAACTGGTTCCCTAACGTCTGGCTTCCTGATCTCCGCCCATCTCCTCATTATTGTGCTTATTATAAAAGCTTTTGTCTCGTCCCTCCTACCTGCTAACTTTTCACAAAAAGAAAGATTCCGGCCAGCATGGTGTGTACCCTGGACGCCTGCTCCCTTCCGAGTTTGGCTAGGAAAGCCAACAGTTGCTGCAGTGGGGCCTTACCCTCTGAGCTTTCCGTATCTTAGAACTGCTGCCACTTTACCCAGACGGCCTTGTACGCCATCCACGTCTTTGGTGCCAAGGACCGTTCCACCAAGCCGCTGCCAGGGATGGGAAGGGCATGTTAGGCCTGCTGAGCTTGCCTGTGGTGCTGCAGCCCTAAAAACGTCCCAATTCTCCCTTGACAATGCATCTGCTGTCACGTTTTCCACCCCAGGCACGTGTTTTGCCTTGAACATAATGTTGTGGCGAAGGCATGCTGCTACTAATCTTCTAAGTAGCCTGGAAGGGATGATGATCGCTGATTGTTCACCGCTTGCACCCCCCCCCATATTGTCGCTAAGCTTCCACCCCATGTCCACGGCCACAATGGTGAACAACTCTAATGCTTCCAAACTTCCTATGAGCCCATTGTTGACCCAACTACTCGGCCATAACTGGGCGCCCCATTCACCCTGCAAGTATGTGCCAAAACCAAATGCCCCTGCTGCATGTGAATACCTGCAACGCATCGTTGGACAGCACTGTCTCGAGCCAAAGCAACTGAAATGCAGGAGGAATTCCTTCGACACCTGCAGGTCCCCCCTGAGCTCCTAGGAAATGTGTATGAAATGGTTCCTAACGCCCGCAGTGACTTGCTCCAGCTGCCCATGGGGATCACCCATGCATGCGAAATTGATCCTCCCCAGTAATGACTGCATCTGCCCTAGCATGACCTTCTTTGCTCCGGCACAGTAGCTTACCTCCCTACCTAGCTTCTCAACCTTTCTGTATGTCACATAGTGTATGATTAGATTGTGTCTGTCATCCCTGGGGTCAGGTGTGTGGTGGTGTAGAGCTGCGCTTCTGTATGTCACATAGTGTATGATTAGATTGTGTCTGTCATCCCTGGGGTCAGGTGTGTGGTGGTGTAGAGCTGAGCTTCTGTATGTCACATAGTGTATGATTAGATTGTGTCGTCCCTGGGGTCAGGTGTGTGGTGGTGTAGAGCTGCACTTCTGTATGTCACATAGTGTATGATTAGATTGTGTCTGTCGTCCCTGGGGTCAGGTGTGTGGTGGTGTAGAGCTGCGCTTCTGTATGTCACATAGTGTATGATTAGATTGTGTCTGTCGTTCCTGGGGTCAGGTGTGTGGTGGTGTAGAGCTGCACTTCTGTTTCTCCACATAGTGTATGATTAGATTGTGTCGTCCCTGGGGTCAGGTGTGTGGTGGTGTAGAGCTGCACTTCTGTATGTCACATAGTGTATGATTAGATTGTGTCTGTCGTCCCTGGGGTCAGGTGTGTGGTGGTGTAGAGCTGCGCTTCTGTATGTCACATAGTGTATGATTAGATTGTGTCTGTCGTCCCTGGGGTCAGGTGTGTGGTGGTGTAGAGCTGCACTTCTGTATGTCACATAGTGTATGATTAGATTGTGTCTGTCGTCCCTGGGGTCAGGTGTGTGGTGGTGTAGAGCTGTGCTTCTGTATGTCACATAGTGTATGATTAGATTGTGTCTGTCGTCCCTGGGGTCAGGTGTGTGGTGGTGTAGAGCTGCACTTCTGTATGTCACATAGTGTATGATTAGATTGTGTCGTCCCTGGGGTCAGGTGTGTGGTGGTGTAGAGCTGCTCTTCTGTATGTCACATAGTGTATGATTAGATTGTGTCGTTCCTGGGGTCAGGTGTGTGGTGGTGTAGAGCTGCGCTTCTGTATGTCACATAGTGTATGATTAGATTGTGTCTGTCGTCCCTGGGGTCAGGTGTGTGGTGGTGTAGAGCTGCGCTTCTGTATGTCACATAGTGTATGATTAGATTGTGTCGTCCCTGGGGTCAGGTGTGTGGTGGTGTAGAGCTGCGCTTCTGTATGTCACATAGTGTATGATTAGATTGTGTCGGTCGTCCCTGGGGTCAGGTGTGTGGTGGTGTAGAGCTGAGCTTCTGTATGTCACAGTGTATGATTAGATTGTGTGTGTCGTCCCTGGGGTCAGGTGTGTGGTGGTGTAGAGCTGCGCTTCTGTATGTCACATAGTGTATGATTAGATTGTGTCGGTCGTCCCTGGGGTCAGGTGTGTAGTGGTGTAGAGCTGCGCTTCTGTATGTCACATAGTGTATGATTAGATTGTGTCTGTCGTCCCTGGGGTCAGGTGTGTGGTGGTGTAGAGCTGCGCTTCTGTATGTCACATAGTGTATGATTAGATTGTGTCTGTCGTCCCTGGGGTCAGGTGTGTGGTGGTGTAGAGCTGCACTTCTGTATGTCACATAGTGTATGATTAGATTGTGTCTGTCGTCCCTGGGGTCAGGTGTGTGGTGGTGTAGAGCTGCGCTTCTGTATGTCACATAGTGTATGATTAGATTGTGTCGTCCCTGGGGTCAGGTGTGTGGTGGTGTAGAGCTGCGCTTCTGTATGTAACATAGTGTATGATTAGATTGTGTCTGTCGTCCCTGGGGTCAGGTGTGTGGTGGTGTAGAGCTGAGCTTCTGTATGTCACATAGTGTATGATTAGATTGTGTCTGTCGTCCCTGGGGTCAGGTGTGTGGTGGTGTAGAGCTGCACTTCTGTATGTCACATAGTGTATGATTAGATTGTGTCTGTCGTCCCTGGGGTCAGGTGTGTGGTGGTGTAGAGCTGCACTTCTGCATGTCACATAGTGTATGATTAGATTGTGTCGTCCCTGGGGTCAGGTGTGTGGTGGTGTAGAGCTGCACTTCTGTATGTCACATAGTGTATGATTAGATTGTGTCTGTCGTCCCTGGGGTCAGGTGTGTGGTGGTGTAGAGCTGCGCTTCTGTATGTCACATAGTGTATGATTAGATTGTGTCGTCCCTGGGGTCAGGTGTGTGGTGGTGTAGAGCTGCACTTCTGTATGTCACATAGTGTATGATTAGATTGTGTCTGTCGTCCCTGGGGTCAGGTGTGTGGTGGTGTAGAGCTGCGCTTCTGTATGTCACATAGTGTATGATTAGATTGTGTCTGTCGTCCCTGGGGTCAGGTGTGTGGTGGTGTAGAGCTGCGCTTCTGTATGTCACATAGTGTATGATTAGATTGTGTCGTCCCTGAGGTCAGGTGTGTGGTGGTGTAGAGCTGCGCTTCTGTATGTCACATAGTGTATGATTAGATTGTGTCGTCCCTGGGGTCAGGTGTGTGGTGGTGTAGAGCTGCGCTTCTGTATGTCACATAGTGTATGATTAGATTGTGTCTGTCGTCCCTGGGGTCAGGTGTGTGGTGGTGTAGAGCTGAGCTTCTGTATGTCACATAGTGTATGATTAGATTGTGTCTGTCGTCCCTGGGGTCAGGTGTGTGGTGGTGTAGAGCTGCACTTCTGTATGTCACATAGTGTATGATTAGATTGTGTCTGTCGTCCCTGGGGTCAGGTGTGTGGTGGTGTAGAGCTGCACTTCTGCATGTCACATAGTGTATGATTAGATTGTGTCGTCCCTGGGGTCAGGTGTGTGGTGGTGTAGAGCTGCACTTCTGTATGTCACATAGTGTATGATTAGATTGTGTCTGTCGTCCCTGGGGTCAGGTGTGTGGTGGTGTAGAGCTGCACTTCTGTATGTCACATAGTGTATGATTAGATTGTGTCGTCTCTGGGATCAGGTGTGTGGTGGTGTAGAGCTGCGCTTCTGTATGTCACATAGTGTATGATTAGATTGTGTCGTCCCTGGGGTCAGGTGTGTGGTGGTGTAGAGCTGCACTTCTGTATGTCACATAGTGTATGATTAGATTGTGTCTGTCGTCCCTGGGGTCAGGTGTGTGGTGGTGTAGAGCTGCGCTTCTGTATGTCACATAGTGTATGATTAGATTGTGTCTGTCGTCCCTGGGGTCAGGTGTGTGGTGGTGTAGAGCTGCACTTCTGTATGTCACATAGTGTATGATTAGATTGTGTCTGTCGTCCCTGGGGTCAGGTGTGTGGTGGTGTAGAGCTGCGCTTCTGTATGTCACATAGTGTATGATTAGATTGTGTCTGTCGTCCCTGGGGTCAGGTGTGTGGTGGTGTAGAGCTGCGCTTCTGTATGTCACATAGTGTATGATTAGATTGTGTGTGTCGTCCCTGGGGTCAGGTGTGTGGTGGTGTAGAGCTGCGCTTCTGTATGTCACATAGTGTATGATTAGATTGTGTCTGTCGTCCCTGGGGTCAGGTGTGTGGGGGTGTAGAGCTGCGCTTCTGTATGTCACATAGTGTATGATTAGATTGTGACGTCCCTGGGGTCAGGTGTGTGGGGGTGTAGAGCTGCGCTTCTGTATGTCACATAGTGTATGATTAGATTGTGTCGTCCCTGGGGTCAGGTGTGTGGTGGTGTAGAGCTGCGCTTCTGTATGTCACATAGTGTATGATTAGAATGTGTCTGTCGTCCCTGGGGTCAGGTGTGTGGTGGTGTAGAGCTGCGCTTCTGTATGTCACATAGTGTATGATTAGATTGTGTCTGTCGTCCCTGGGGTCAGGTGTGTGGTGGTGTAGAGCTGCGCTTCTGTATGTCACATAGTGTATGATTAGATTGTGTCGTCCCTGGGGTCAGGTGTGTGGTGGTGTAGAGCTGCGCTTCTGTATGTCACATAGTGTATGATTAGATTGTGTCGTCCCTGGGGTCAGGTGTGTGGTGGTGTAGAGCTGCGCTTCTGTATGTCACATAGTGTATGATTAGAATGTGTCTGTCGTCCCTGAGGTCAGGTGTGTGGTGGTGTAGAGCTGCACTTCTGTATGTCACATAGTGTATGATTAGATTGTGTCTGTCGTCCCTGGGGTCAGGTGTGTGGTGGTGTAGAGCTGTGCTTCTGTATGTCACATAGTGTATGATTAGATTGTGTCTGTCGTCCCTGGGGTCAGGTGTGTGGTGGTGTAGAGCTGCGCTTCTGTATGTCACAGTGTATGATTAGATTGTGTCTGTCGTCCCTGGGGTCAGGTGTGTGGTGGTGTAGAGCTGCGCTTCTGTATGTCACATAGTGTATGATTAGATTGTGTCGTCCCTGGGGTCAGGTGTGTGGTGGTGTAGAGCTGCACTTCTGTATGTCACATAGTGTATGATTAGATTGTGTCTGTCGTCCCTGGGGTCAGGTGTGTGGTGGTGTAGAGCTGCACTTCTGTATGTCACATAGTGTATGATTAGATTGTGTCGTCCCTGGGGTCAGGTGTGTGGTGGTGTAGAGCTGCGCTTCTGTATGTCACATAGTGTATGATTAGATTGTGTCTGTCGTCCCTGGGGTCAGGTGTGTGGTGGTGTAGAGCTGCACTTCTGTATGTCACATAGTGTATGATTAGATTGTGTCTGTCGTCCCTGGGGTCAGGTGTGTGGTGGTGTAGAGCTGCGCTTCTGTATGTCACATAGTGTATGATTAGATTGTGTCGTCCCTGGGGTCAGGTGTGTGGTGGTGTAGAGCTGCACTTCTGTATGTCACATAGTGTATGATTAGATTGTGTCGTCCCTGGGGTCAGGTGTGTGGTGGTGTAGAGCTGTGCTTCTGTATGTCACATAGTGTATGATTAGATTGTGTCGTCCCTGGGGTCAGGTGTGTGGTGGTGTAGAGCTGCGCTTCTGTATGTCACATAGTGTATGATTAGATTGTGTCGTCCCTGGGGTCAGGTGTGTGGTGGTGTAGAGCTGTGCTTCTGTATGTCACATAGTGTATGATTAGATTGTGTCGTCCCTGGGGTCAGGTGTGTGGTGGTGTAGAGCTGCGCTTCTGTATGTCACATAGTGTATGATTAGATTGTGTCTGTCGTCCCTGGGGTCAGGTGTGTGGTGGTGTAGAGCTGCGCTTCTGTATGTCACATAGTGTATGATTAGATTGTGTCGTCCCTGGGGTCAGGTGTGTGGGGGTGTAGAGCTGCGCTTCTGTATGTCACATAGTGTATGATTAGATTGTGTCGTCCCTGGGGTCAGGTGTGTAGTGGTGTAGAGCTGCGCTTCTGTATGTCACATAGTGTATGATTAGATTGTGTCTGTCGTCCCTGGGGTCAGGTGTGTGGTGGTGTAGAGCTGCGCTTCTGTATGTCACATAGTGTATGATTAGATTGTGTCTGTCGTCCCTGGGGTCAGGTGTGTGGTGGTGTAGAGCTGCGCTTCTGTATGTCACATAGTGTATGATTAGATTGTGTCTGTCGTCCCTGGGGTCAGGTGTGTGGTGGTGTAGAGCTGCGCTTCTGTATGTCACATAGTGTATGATTAGATTGTGTCTGTCGTCCCTGGGGTCAGGTGTGTGGTGGTGTAGAGCTGTGCTTCTGTATGTCACATAGTGTATGATTAGATTGTGTCTGTCATCCCTGGGGTCAGGTGTGTGGTGGTGTAGAGCTGCGCTTCTGTATGTCACATAGTGTATGATTAGATTGTGTGTGTCGTCCCTGGGGTCAGGTGTGTGGTGGTGTAGAGCTGAGCTTCTGTATGTCACATAGTGTATGATTAGATTGTGTCTGTCGTCCCTGAGGTCAGGTGTGTGGTGGTGTAGAGCTGCACTTCTGTATGTCACATAGTGTATGATTAGATTGTGTCGTCCCTGGGGTCAGGTGTGTGGTGGTGTAGAGCTGCGCTTCTGTATGTCACATAGTGTATGATTAGATTGTGTCGTCCCTGGGGTCAGGTGTGTGGTGGTGTAGAGCTGTGCTTCTGTATGTCACATAGTGTATGATTAGATTGTGTCGTCCCTGGGGTCAGGTGTGTGGTGGTGTAGAGCTGCGCTTCTGTATGTCACATAGTGTATGATTAGATTGTGTCTGTCGTCCCTGGGGTCAGGTGTGTGGTGGTGTAGAGCTGCGCTTCTGTATGTCACAGTGTATGATTAGATTGTGTCTGTCGTCCCTGGGGTCAGGTGTGTGGTGGTGTAGAGCTGCGCTTCTGTATGTCACATAGTGTATGATTAGATTGTGTCATCCCTGGGGTCAGGTGTGTGGTGGTGTAGAGCTGCGCTTCTGTATGTCACATAGTGTATGATTAGATTGTGTGTGTCGTCCCTGGGGTCAGGTGTGTGGTGGTGTAGAGCTGCGCTTCTGTATGTCACATAGTGTATGATTAGATTGTGTCGTCCCTGGGGTCAGGTGTGTGGTGGTGTAGAGCTGCACTTCTGTATGTCACATAGTGTATGATTAGATTGTGTCGTCCCTGGGGTCAGGTGTGTGGTGGTGTAGAGCTGCTCTTCTGTATGTCACATAGTGTATGATTAGATTGTGTCGTCCCTGGGGTCAGGTGTGTGGTGGTGTAGAGCTGTGCTTCTGTATGTCACATAGTGTATGATTAGATTGTGTCTGTCGTCCCTGGGATCAGGTGTGTGGTGGTGTAGAGCTGCGCTTCTGTATGTCACATAGTGTATGATTAGATTGTGTCTGTCGTCCCTGGGGTCAGGTGTGTGGTGGTGTAGAGCTGCACTTCTGTATGTCACATAGTGTATGATTAGATTGTGTCTGTCGTCCCTGGGGTCAGGTGTGTGGTGGTGTAGAGCTGAGCTTCTGTATGTCACATAGTGTATGATTAGATTGTGTCTGTCGTCCCTGGGGTCAGGTGTGTGGTGGTGTAGAGCTGCGCTTCTGTATGTCACATAGTGTATGATTAGATTGTGTCTGTCGTCCCTGGGGTCAGGTGTGTGGTGGTGTAGAGCTGCGCTTCTGTATGTCACATAGTGTATGATTAGATTGTGTCGTCCCTGGGGTCAGGTGTGTGGTGGTGTAGAGCTGCACTTCTGTATGTCACATAGTGTATGATTAGATTGTGTCGTCCCTGGGGTCAGGTGTGTGGTGGTGTAGAGCTGCGCTTCTGTATGTCACATAGTGTATGATTAGATTGTGTCTGTCGTCCCTGGGGTCAGGTGTGTGGTGGTGTAGAGCTGCGCTTCTGTATGTCACATAGTGTATGATTAGATTGTGTCGTCCCTGGGGTCAGGTGTGTGGTGGTGTAGAGCTGCACTTCTGTATGTCACATAGTGTATGATTAGATTGTGTCTGTCGTCCCTGGGGTCAGGTGTGTGGTGGTGTAGAGCTGCACTTCTGTATGTCACATAGTGTATGATTAGATTGTGTCGTCCCTGGGGTCAGGTGTGTGGTGGTGTAGAGCTGCACTTCTGTATGTCACATAGTGTATGATTAGATTGTGTCTGTCGTCCCTGGGGTCAGGTGTGTGGTGGTGTAGAGCTGCGCTTCTGTATGTCACATAGTGTATTATTAGATTGTGTCGTCCCTGGGGTCAGGTGTGTGGTGGTGTAGAGCTGCACTTCTGTATGTCACATAGTGTATGATTAGATTGTGTCGTCCCTGGGGTCAGGTGTGTGGTGGTGTAGAGCTGCGCTTCTGTATGTCACATAGTGTATGATTAGATTGTGTCGTCCCTGGGGTCAGGTGTGTGGTGGTGTAGAGCTGCACTTCTGTATGTCACATAGTGTATGATTAGATTGTGTCTGTCGTCCCTGGGGTCAGGTGTGTGGTGGTGTAGAGCTGCGCTTCTGTATGTCACATAGTGTATGATTAGATTGTGTCTGTCGTCCCTGGGGTCAGGTGTGTGGTGGTGTAGAGCTGCGCTTCTGTATGTCACATAGTGTATGATTAGATTGTGTCGGTCGTCCCTGGGGTCAGGTGTGTGGTGGTGTAGAGCTGAGCTTCTGTATGTCACAGTGTATGATTAGATTGTGTGTGTCGTCCCTGGGGTCAGGTGTGTGGTGGTGTAGAGCTGCACTTCTGTATGTCACATAGTGTATGATTAGATTGTGTCTGTCGTCCCTGGGGTCAGGTGTGTGGTGGTGTAGAGCTGCGCTTCTGTATGTCACATAGTGTATGATTAGATTGTGTCGTCCCTGGGGTCAGGTGTGTGGTGGTGTAGAGCTGCGCTTCTGTATGTCACATAGTGTATGATTAGATTGTGTCTGTCGTCCCTGGGGTCAGGTGTGTGGTGGTGTAGAGCTGCGCTTCTGTATGTCACATAGTGTATGATTAGATTGTGTCTGTCGTCCCTGGGGTCAGGTGTGTGGTGGTGTAGAGCTGCGCTTCTGTATGTCACATAGTGTATGATTAGATTGTGTCGGTCGTCCCTGGGGTCAGGTGTGTAGTGGTGTAGAGCTGCGCTTCTGTATGTCACATAGTGTATGATTAGATTGTGTCTGACGTCCCTGGGGTCAGGTGTGTGGTGGTGTAGAGCTGCGCTTCTGTATGTCACATAGTGTATGATTAGATTGTGTCTGTCGTCCCTGGGGTCAGGTGTGTGGTGGTGTAGAGCTGCGCTTCTGTATGTCACATAGTGTACGATTAGATTGTGTCTGTCGTCCCTGGGGTCAGGTGTGTGGTGGTGTAGAGCTGCGCTTCTGTATGTCACATAGTGTATGATTAGATTGTGTCGTCCCTGGGGTCAGGTGTGTGGTAGTGTAGAGCTGCGCTTCTGTATGTCACATAGTGTATGATTAGATTGTGTCTGTCGTCCCTGGGGTCAGGTGTGTAGTGGTGTAGAGCTGCGCTTCTGTATGTCACATAGTGTATGATTAGATTGTGTCTGACGTCCCTGGGGTCAGGTGTGTGGTGGTGTAGAGCTGCGCTTCTGTATGTCACATAGTGTATGATTAGATTGTGTCTGTCGTCCCTGGGGTCAGGTGTGTGGTGGTGTAGAGCTGCGCTTCTGTATGTCACATAGTGTACGATTAGATTGTGTCTGTCGTCCCTGGGGTCAGGTGTGTGGTGGTGTAGAGCTGCGCTTCTGTATGTCACATAGTGTATGATTAGATTGTGTCTGTCGTCCCTGGGGTCAGGTGTGTGGTGGTGTAGAGCTGCGCTTCTGTATGTCACATAGTGTATGATTAGATTGTGTCGTCCCTGGGGTCAGGTGTGTGGTGGTGTAGAGCTGCGCTTCTGTATGTCACATAGTGTATGATTAGATTGTGTCGTCCCTGGGGTCAGGTGTGTGGTGGTGTAGAGCTGTGCTTCTGTATGTCACATAGTGTATGATTAGATTGTGTCTGTCGTCCCTGGGGTCAGGTGTGTGGTGGTGTAGAGCTGCGCTTCTGTATGTCACATAGTGTATGATTAGATTGTGTCGTCCCTGGGGTCAGGTGTGTGGTGGTGTAGAGCTGCGCTTCTGTATGTCACATAGTGTATGATTAGATTGTGTCTGTCGTCCCTGGGGTCAGGTGTGTGGTGGTGTAGAGCTGCGCTTCTGTATGTCACATAGTGTACGATTAGATTGTGTCTGTCGTCCCTGGGGTCAGGTGTGTGGTGGTGTAGAGCTGCGCTTCTGTATGTCACATAGTGTATGATTAGATTGTGTCGTCCCTGGGGTCAGGTGTGTGGGGGTGTAGAGCTGCGCTTCTGTATGTCACATAGTGTATGATTAGATTGTGTCGTCCCTGGGGTCAGGTGTGTGGTGGTGTAGAGCTGCGCTTCTGTATGTCACATAGTGTATGATTAGATTGTGTCTGTCGTCCCTGGGGTCAGGTGTGTGGTGGTGTAGAGCTGTGCTTCTGTATGTCA
Source organism: Pseudophryne corroboree (assembly GCF_028390025.1). Lineage (NCBI taxonomy): Eukaryota > Metazoa > Chordata > Amphibia > Anura > Myobatrachidae > Pseudophryne > Pseudophryne corroboree. Next base: position 843,877,260 of record NC_086449.1, read on the forward strand.
CATAGTGTATGATTAGATTGTGTCGTCCCTGGGGTCAGGTGTGTGGTGGTGTAGAGCTGCGCTTCTGTATGTCACATAGTGTATGATTAGATTGTGTCGTCCCTGGGGTCAGGTGTGTGGTGGTGTAGAGCTGCGCTTCTGTATGTCACATAGTGTATGATTAGATTGTGTCGTCCCTGGGGTCAGGTGTGTGGTGGTGTAGAGCTGCGCTTCTGTATGTCACATAGTGTATGATTAGATTGTGTCTGTCGTCCCTGGGGTCAGGTGTGTGGTGGTGTAGAGCTGCGCTTCTGTATGTCACATAGTGTATGATTAGATTGTGTCTGTCGTCCCTGGGGTCAGGTGTGTGGTGGTGTAGAGCTGCGCTTCTGTATGTCACATAGTGTATGATTAGATTGTGTCGTCCCTGGGGTCAGGTGTGTGGTGGTGTAGAGCTGCGCTTCTGTATGTCACATAGTGTATGATTAGATTGTGTCGTCCCTGGGGTCAGGTGTGTGGTGGTGTAGAGCTGTGCTTCTGTATGTCACATAGTGTATGATTAGATTGTGTCTGTCGTCCCTGGGGTCAGGTGTGTGGTGGTGTAGAGCTGCGCTTCTGTATGTCACATAGTGTATGATTAGATTGTGTCGTCCCTGGGGTCAGGTGTGTGGTGGTGTAGAGCTGCGCTTCTGTATGTCACATAGTGTATGATTAGATTGTGTCGTCCCTGGGGTCAGGTGTGTGGTGGTGTAGAGCTGCGCTTCTGTATGTCACATAGTGTATGATTAGATTGTGTCGTCCCTGGGGTCAGGTGTGTGGTGGTGTAGAGCTGCGCTTCTGTATGTCACATAGTGTATGATTAGATTGTGTCCGTCGTCCCTGGGGTCAGGTGTGTGGTGGTGTAGAGCTGCGCTTCTGTATGTCACATAGTGTATGATTAGATTGTGTCTGTCGTCCCTGGGGTCAGGTGTGTGGTGGTGTAGAGCTGCGCTTCTGTATGTCACATAGTGTATGATTAGATTGTGTCTGTCGTCCCTGGGGTCAGGTGTGTGGTGGTGTAGAGCTGCGCTTCTGTATGTCACATAGTGTATGATTAGATTGTGTCTGTCGTCCCTGGGGTCAGGTGTGTGGTGGTGTAGAGCTGCGCTTCTGTATGTCACATAGTGTATGATTAGATTGTGTCCGTCGTCCCTGGGGTCAGGTGTGTGGTGGTGTAGAGTTGTGCTTCTGTTTCTCCACATAGTGTATGATAAGATTGTGTCTGTCGTCCCTGGGGTCAGGTGTGTGGTGGTGTAGAGCTGCACTTCTGTATGTCACATAGTGTATGATTAGATTGTGTCTGTCGTCCCTGGGGTCAGGTGTGTGGTGGTGTAGAGCTGCGCTTCTGTATGTCACATAGTGTATGATTAGATTGTGTCTGTCGTCCCTGGGGTCAGGTGTGTGGTGGTGTAGAGCTGTGCTTCTGTATGTCACATAGTGTATGATTAGATTGTGTCTGTCGTCCCTGGGGTCAGGTGTGTGGTGGTGTAGAGCTGCGCTTCTGTATGTCACATAGTGTATGATTAGATTGTGTCCGTCGTCCCTGGGGTCAGGTGTGTGGTGGTGTAGAGTTGTGCTTCTGTTTCTCCACATAGTGTATGATAAGATTGTGTCTGTCGTCCCTGGGGTCAGGTGTGTGGTGGTGTAGAGCTGCGCTTCTGTATGTCACATAGTGTATGATTAGATTGTGTCTGTCGTCCCTGGGGTCAGGTGTGTGGTGGTGTAGAGCTGCACTTCTGTATGTCACATAGTGTATGATTAGATTGTGTCGTCCCTGGGGTCAGGTGTGTGGTGGTGTAGAGCTGCACTTCTGTATGTCACATAGTGTATGATTAGATTGTGTCTGTCGTCCCTGGGGTCAGGTGTGTGGTGGTGTAGAGCTGCGCTTCTGTATGTCACATAGTGTATGATTAGATTGTGTCTGTCGTCCCTGGGGTCAGGTGTGTGGTGGTGTAGAGCTGCACTTCTGTATGTCACATAGTGTATGATTAGATTGTGTCTGTCGTCCCTGGGGTCAGGTGTGTGGTGGTGTAGAGCTGCGCTTCTGTATGTCACATAGTGTATGATTAGATTGTGTCGTCCCTGGGGTCAGGTGTGTGGTGGTGTAGAGCTGCGCTTCTGTATGTCACATAGTGTATGATTAGATTGTGTGTGTCGTCCCTGGGGTCAGGTGTGTGGTGGTGTAGAGCTGCGCTTCTGTTTCTCCACATAGTGTATGATTGGCAGCTGCCAGCGCTGGTTTTATCTATTACACTGACCATAAATAATTAGAATTAGTCCTGCACCAGCAATCTAAGGCACACCTGCATTTGCCCTGAGGCGCCCCCTAGGCACACAGTTTGAGAACCACTGCTCTATTCTGATGCTTCCCAGATCTAGGGGTATAGATCCAGTGGCGCACCCGGGGGGGGGGGGGGGGGGGGGGGGGGTCGGAGTTCTGAGTACCCAGAACCCCCCATCCCCCCTGTAAATCCTGCGTTTACCCCTGAGATCTGGGAAGCATCATTTTACAGATGTTTGTTGAATAGGGAGGTAGGATATAACCCCTTCAGTGAGTGTTCTGTATCGCTGATAGGAGGGGCCCTTATTCTGAGAGATCCCTAAATGCAGGGAGTGCCCGACTGTAGCCACATACATGGTACACAGTACACTAATGCTTTACATTATTCTTTTGATTACCATTCATGTAATACAAATACAATTTAGTATCTTTTTAGATTTTGTAAACTCCTGCTTCTGTATTTGTGTACAGAACCAAGCACATCAATGTGGCCGGACCATCTTTATCTATCGCAGGAGGATGACGGCATCTGCAGTTCTAGCTGGTGTCACAGAAGGAGCGTCCTGTTACAGGAGATGAGGAACCTTTCTAGATTGCACAACACTCACCAGTTGTATGGAAGTTTCCCGTCTCTCTCCAACGTGGCAAAATTGACAAACGTTCCAGCCCCACATTCTCTGTGTAAAAAAACGATTGATACATTGTTACTACAGTGATGTTTACATCTAGGTCTACAGAAATTCAAATGCTACAGGGCCACAGAATTTACGTCAAAAAAATGTGCAATTTTGCAATAACCAGACCATTTCTCACTATGGGTGCCACCACAACTCATCCATGTCATTTCTCACCAGGACTACTTCCAAGATTCATCCCGTGCTGCCTCACCGTACTGGAACTCACTACTACTCACTATCAGACTCTCCTCCAGTAATCACGCCTTCAATAAGTCATTAAGAGTCCACTGTTCATATCCTGCCCTACTCAGAAATGAATGATCTCCCACCTACTCTCTGTCAAAGTCAGAAAAATATCTCTATGCACGTTGCCATATTTGCACCGCACACTGGTCCGCGCTGCGCATGCGTACGCTCTCCCGTGAAGGCGCATACCCGCAATAGCGTGCACCCGCGGGCGCACGGTATGCGTATTTACGGTAGAGTTTATGTAGTTGTAGCGTGCGACTCATTCGTTACACATTTTCATAATTAATGTAGTTTATAGATCATGATCCCTTTAATGGTTTCTGAAAGTTTAGTTAACATAGAACGTCCCTGAACGGAGGAATCCCTCTTTGTATGGTACGGAGGGTCTAACAGGAATCATATAGCAGTGTTTGGTACCCATCGGAAGAGTATTTAATTAGCAATATTCCGGTGTTGGTTTGGAGCGTATTAATCGCTCGTGCGAATAGTTATGGACATAAGAAGTTTATGTCCATTTCTATTATTTACTCATACTCAGGTATGCGGCGGGAAACCCAGTTTCCCACCCACCTGAGCTGTTGGAAATCGTCACAGCCCACCTGTATGAATCAACCTATGACCTTTTGTTATGATGCGAAGCCGGATTCCTGTGTCCAATGGACGACAAGATTGTAGGGACCATTGGATTGCATTGTGTGTGGGGCATAAATAGGCAGGCCGACCACATCCAGCTCTCACTCTTCAACGGTTCTCATTGCTGAAAATCGGGTGCTGGATGTCCAGGCGCATGCGATCGTTTCCCCTTGTGCGTAAGTTTTCTCTCCGTAGTCATTGTCTTACTGTGAGCCAATTTCTCTCATCTCTCTCCATCTCTCTCTCTCTCCTTTCTCTTTTCTCTCATATCTCCCCTAGACTAGTATTGAATTGTATTAGATAGTATTGTATTTTGGTTAGGAAGTCTCTGTTATATTGTAGTGTATCATTTGTACTGTTATCCCCTTTTACAAGTATATTAGATATAATATAGTTAATAGGCTTTGGACCCTAAACCAGTATCTGTGTATTTTCTATAGTATTAAGTGTTCACTTGAGCGTCGGTGACGCTCAAGCAGCTTTGTAGTTAGTCAGGTTACACAAGGTTGCACTTACACCCTGTATTCACATTAAGGTATTCAGTGTATTTCATTGATAAGGTTTATATGATAAAGGTATAGCGTTGTGAGCGTCTGCGCCGCTGGTGATCTCCTCGTGGTCTCGAGCGTCCGCTACGCCATAGCGAATCATTACTCTAGTCATAGCCAACAACGTGCTGTCCTGTGATCACTGGGCCGTGAGCGAACGTGACGCTTGAGCGTCTCGCCTACGGCTGAGCGATCGTTACGCAACTAGCGTACCCTTCCGGTACTTCTTAAGTAAACAGCGTACAGTGTTCTTAGACTTCATAAAAGGTTGTTTATACGACAAAGGAATTTAGAATTGTCAATTGGGGGCCCGTCCTATCCTTCTCATATCTGCACTAGGTAGATCAGCAGACATTATCCCCCAGCAAAGGGTGGGAGGTTGTCTTCCAGTGCTGACGGGATAAGCGTCTGCTTCGCTTAGATAAAGAGTGCTGAAGGAATCCGGGAACCGGAAGTAAGAACAAAACGCTTGTGTCTTTTAAAACTGTTTATTTCTCTTCTGTCTTGCGTATACACGCACGCATACATATATCTGCATTTCTTTTTCAAATTTTGTATATCACTATTCCTGTTTGCCAATTTTTATAGTTGATAGAAAGTGCTAAAAGAGATTTGCTGTTATTTCATAGTAGAGGTAATAGTTAAAGTATAGACCAACACACGGCTTGTCTGGGAGACAAGGCAGTCAGTGTGGTGTGCGGTAGATGATCAGGGATCATTTACATTGATAAAGGTAGAAATTGTGTTACGGTGGATCTTTGTTTTGCGTACACGTGTCCCTAACAAAAGACTTGCGTACGCAATCCAAAGGCAGACGCACGCAGCGTACATTACGCAACGTAGCGTCCGGTTACGCCCACGTAGCTCAAAGTCACGAAAAAGGTGAATTAGCGCAAAGCGATAGTTAGCGCAAAGGCGATAAGTAACGCACAGCGGTAGATAACGCGACGCGGTAAATAACGCAAATCTATTTTTGGAAAAACTGAAATTTAGTTTAACAGATCCTGCTCCTAATTGGTAACACCGCTGGGCTGAAGAAAAATTTCTGCGCAGAAATAGGAGTGGAAGCAAAAGTGTACATGTGTTGAGTGAGTGTGTTTTTGTATACAAGTTATACAACTTAGAGGTTGAACCAATAGAAATCTGGTAGGACACACGTGTAAGTGACATATACGGTGGCTAAGGAGGCATCCTTGGTTGAATAATATTTGAGCAAGTAGAGTATAGCGGACCACAAGGTAACAAGACCAGGAGGTCACAAGGTAACAAGACCAGGAGGTCATAAGGTACAAGTAGGTCCGCTATATAAACATACAAGAGGCACAACCCCGGGGGTTGGTGCAGAACCCATATAGGCCATAAGCTCTTGCTGAAGGAATCGCGGCCGGAAACATCGATTCCATTGATCTCTCAGTACATAACAGGTAGTGCTTATGTACTGAACGATTGTACCGCACGTAATTGTGTGCAGTAGTTAGTAATCTGACCTAATACCATTAGAGTAAAGTGGTCACAAACGCTATTTGTACATTCTGACGTGATTTGTGTAATTTTTTATTTTTAAGGGAAGTTCGCTGGTCACTCAGGAACTATCTAACAACCCCACCTTTACTGGAAAGAGTAAGTGTCCTGCGGGTAACCCTCATATGTTCCAGTAAACCGAAGGTTCTTTTGGTAGGGCCCTGTATCGAGTACGCCAGCACCACGTCGGTGTGATCAGGTCGTATTGGTCGAGGTGGGCGAGTGAGTGGGGTACTCGGTAAACCGCCACCGCCGGCCTATTGTGAATAATTTGGTTTGCTGTAAGGGTTCGCTGAAGACCTTGATTTAAAGATCTAAGGAGTAGTAAGCAACACCTGCAGATTATGGGGGCCAATTGTTCAGGTAGGGGGCGATCAACCTCGGTTCGGGTTGATTCAGAGAACCGGCCAGTCGGGTCGGCAAGATACATCATGTGTGAAAAATACGGAAGTCACACAGAGGTTTTATGTGATGAATGGGAGAGAATGACTGTACAAGACAGGGACAAATTCCCAAGAATAGGTAGCTTCAGTCCAGAAGTGTTACAAAATTTAAGGAGGAGGATATGTCTCATAAAATCAACAAAGAGACGAATTCAGCATCATGATTATTTACAGTTATGGCATCAGGAAGGTGAGATACAGAGAGGTTTGGCTCTGGCGGCGGGATCTGGGGCAGTAAGGAAACTGATAGCCACAGCCCCGCCGCCACCATATATAGCAGGAGAGAAGTTGATTGCGGAGAGAAACGCACTGGGTTGTAAAACACAAACACTTAGTAACCCTGTAAATGTAAATGATGGTAACCAAGTAACTCATGCAATTATTAACCCGTGCAAGTTGTACCCTGTTTTGAACTTTCCTCAGGAATGTGATCAAGAAGACGATTCAGCAACAATTTCAGCTCTCTCTCTTGCGGCCACCATAGCAGAGACCACAGTAGGCACAGCAACACCCACGAGATTAGCAAAAGCCCCTAGCGGAGGGATAGGTGAGGTCGTGTCAACGGGTAAGTACGGCACCATGCACTACACTGAAACAATTGTACCACAAGTTGTAGAATCAACGCAGAATGAGGCTGTTAGAATTGCTCCTGTAAGGGTAATAGCAGTTCCCAATGGAAAAACAGATGTGTCTGGAGCCACTCCCATAAGGAACATTGCCATGTACACTCCATTTTCCCGAATGGAATTAAGAACAATAGTGTCCGAATTCCCTGACCCCAGGAAAGATTTAGTTGCTAGCCAAAAATACATCAGGGATCTAGGTAACACGGTAGAACCCAACAACAAGGATTGGCAGGTACTGCTAAGAGCTTGTTTACCTTCCAATGTTGACGCAACTCAATTCTTAGTTGACTGTGCATTGGATAAAGATGTACCGCTTACAGACGTGTACAACAAGGATAATGTAAAAAGGATAAATTTACAGCTAAAGGAGTATTTCCCAGCCGTTGTTAAATGGAACAAGATATTCTCCATTAGACAAAAAGAGTCCGAAACGGCAGTAGAATATTTTCACCGGGCACTAGTAGAAATGGCAAAGTACACTGGTATAGAAGACATTAAGACCAACCCAAACCACCGAGAAGTAGCAGTATCCGTACTGATGGATGGTTTAAAGGAAACATTAAAGACTAGGGTCCAGACCACGCAGCCATGTTGGCGAGGTCTGTCGGTGTCCACATTGAGAGAGGCTGCTATTGATCACGACAGAAACATCACTAGGCACAGGGAGTCGCAAAGTGATAAGTTGATGTCAGTAAGTATACAGGCGCTGACCACAAGGCAGCCTGCGTATGTACCACCGAATCCTGTGGGTAAGGCAAGTGTAATAACATGTTTTTCTTGTAACAGACCGGGACACTATGCACGAGACTGTAGAACAAAAAGTGTACAAAGATCTTTTCAACCCCCTAGACAACGACATGACACACGACATTGGGAGCAGGGTCCACAGAGGCGGAGTTTTGAGCCACATACAGGGGAAACAAAAAGATATCCCCCGAACAGAGACTGGCATGCCTCTGATAGTTCCCAACTAACTCCCTCACAAGTAGTTGCTGCCAGCGGGATTCAGGGAGGTCAGCATACCCAATAGGGGTGTGGCCATACCTGTAATCTGCAGCCAGTTAAATTGATTGCCAGTCTTGGAAGTGAACCAGAGATTGCAATCAATGTAGCTGGAAAAACTTTAAACTTTCTCGTAGACACAGGGGCGGCCAAGTCAGTGATAAATTCGACAGTGGGCATGAGAACCACTGGTAGGACAGTTCCAGCCATGGGAGTAACAGGAGTAGTCCAGCACTACCCTGTTAGCAAACCAGCCGAGATTACAATAGGGCCTTTGCATACCAAGCATTCCTTTTTGCTGGCTGCATCTGCACCAACCAATCTCCTGGGTAGAGACCTACTATGTAAAATGGGGTGCGTCATTTATTGTACTCCTGAAGGTGTATTCTTGGACATTCCTGAGAATCACGCTCAGGAAGTGCGAGACATGTTAGACTCCCCATCAAAATTAATGTCACATACCATTATGACAAATAGGAATCCATCCCAAGTAGAAGAGATGACATCTCAGATACCAGAGTCACTTTGGACAAAAGATGGACAGGACACTGGATTAATGGCAAACGTAGCTCCAGTAGTTGTACAAGTAAAAGATGGTAGGATAGCTCCAAAAATCCCACAGTATCCTCTGAAGCCAGAGGTGGAGTTAGGAGTTTTCCCAGTAATAGAGCGCTTGCTACAACAGGGCATTCTAGTAAGAACGTCCAGCACAGCAAATAGTCCCATCTTCCCTGTTAAAAAGAGTGGGGGGAGGGGTTACAGGCTAGTGCAGGATTTAAGGGGGATTAACAAAATAGTGGAGAGTCAGTTCCCCGTAGTGCCTAATCCAGCTGTCATCCTAATGCAAATTCCTCCCACTGCCAAATTTTTCACTGTTATTGACCTCTGCTCCGCTTTCTTTTCGGTACCTCTGCACCCTGACAGCCAATATTTGTTTGCATTCACATACAGAGGAGTCCAATACACGTGGACTCGGTTACCCCAAGGTTTCATAGATAGTCCAAGTATATTTTCTCAGGCTTTGCATGATTGTTTACAGTCTTTCCAACCGGAGAGTGGATCAGTGTTGATACAGTACGTGGATGATCTACTACTGTGTTCTGATTCATTGGAGGCATCCCTGAAGGATACGAAACAGCTCCTGTTTCATCTTTCAGACACAGGACACAAGGTTTCCAAAGACAAGTTGCAATTATGCCAAACTAAGGTAAAATATTTGGGACACTGTCTAACACAAGGACTGAGACACCTGACCGCTGATAGAATCCAAGCCATTAGAGACATGACACTGCCACAAACCCAGCAACAGATCAGGACGTTTTTAGGAATGTGTGGGTATTGCCGTAATTGGATCCCAGGGTTTTCCATATTGGCGTTACCTTTGCAGGAAATGGTCTCTTCAAACAAACCTGATCGGATTTCGCATACAGACGAATCCGAAACAGCATTTGAGAGACTTAAACAGTGCCTAACGCAGGCGCCAGCACTAGGTATGCCAGATTATGGGAAACCCTTTGAACTATACGGAACAGAAAGTGCTGGGTGCGCAGCAGGTGTACTAACCCAAAAACACGGTGACGCCAGCAGGCCAGTCGCATACTACAGCGCTCAGCTAGACACAGTAGCGCGATCCCTCCCCACATGCTTGCGTAGCGTTGCGGCGATAGCATTGCTAGTGACAAAAAGCGAAGATGTCGTGCTAGGCCACAACCTCACAATCCATACACCGCATGCGGTATCTGCCTTATTGAATTCTGCCCAAACCAGACACGTCTCGTCTGCAAGGTTTACAAGATGGGAATTGGCATTAATGGCCCCAGTAAACATCACCATAAGGAGATGCAGCGCATTAAATCCTGCAACATTTCTCCCAGGTGTGCCTGGTCAGACACAAAGGGTGGAAGGTGAGAGTGATGGGGAAGGAGGATTTAATGCAAAGGAAGATACAGTACACATGATTGTATGGAATATTTGACCCAAAATTTTACCGCAAGGCCTGACATCAGTGACAATCCACTGGAAGATGCAGAACTCACGTTCTACACTGACGGTAGTTGTCATAGACAGTCAGACTCGGGAGACCTGTGTACTGGATACGCAGTCGTAGATGACCAAGACACCATAGAAGCGGAACCGCTAGGCCCACCTCACTCAGCCCAAGTTGCTGAACTGGTCGCCCTAACCAGAGCATGTGAATTGGCTAAGGGTAAGTCAGCCAATATCTACACCGATTCTAGATACGCCTTCGGGGTAGTACATGATTTCGGAGCCCTATGGCGCCTCAGAAATTTCATGACGGCAGCTGGTACACCGATAGCGCATGCAGCTTATATAAAAAGGCTTCTAACAGCGATACAGGAACCCGACAGAGTGGCTGTTATCAAATGTAAAGCACATACATATAGTCAAGACCCAGTATCCCTTGGTAACAGCCGAGCAGACGAAGCCGCAAAGCTTGCAGCTGCTACCCCCATACAGACAGACACCACACAACTGATGGTATTTAATACCATCAACACACAGAAGTTGTGTGAGATGCAGAATTTGTGTTCCACACAGGAAAGAGCAGTCTGGAAGGCAAAGGGATATGGCCAGGAGTCCTCAGGGCTCTGGACGGATGGACATGGTAAACCAGTGGCCCCCAGGGCATACCTTCCATGTCTGGCTGAAGCAGCTCACGGGCTGACTCATCTAGGCAAGGAGGGGATGTGCAAATTGGTAAGAGCATACTGGTGCGCCCCAGGATTCTCCTCTCATGCGAGTAAAAGAGCAATGTCATGCCTTACCTGTCTGAGAAAGAATATTGGAAAGGCAATACCTACAGAACCATCCCATATCCCACCTGCCGGCGGCCCTTTCCAGGTAATACAAATTGACTTCATTCAATTACCCCCATGTCGAAATTTGAAATATGTACTTGTCTGTATAGATGTTTTCTCGAATTGGGTCGAAGCATTTCCAGCAGCTACAAATACCGCTATGTTTACAGCTAAGAAAATTGTGCAGGAATTTGTATGTAGATATGGTATCCCTAGAATCATTGAAAGTGATAGGGGTACCCATTTAACAGGTGATGTCTTTCAAGGAATGTGTAAGTTGATGGGTATTGATAGCAAGCTGCACACTCCGTACCGTCCACAGGCGAGCGCGAAGGTCGAAAGAGTGAACAGCACTATTAAAAATAAATTGAGTAAAGTAATGGCAGAGACAGGATTGACGTGGCCAGAAGCTTTACCCATTGTTTTGTATAGCATCAGAACCACTCCCAGGTCCCCTCTTAATCTGTCTCCTTTTGAAATTCTGTTTGGTCGACAACCGCATGTCATGATTAACCCTCAGGATGATTTGAAATGTAACAATGAAGTAACTGTAAAATACTTGATTAACATGAGTAAGCAGTTGAGGAATCAAAATGATAATCTGAAGTTGGTGATTCCTGATTTACCAGATAGTAATTGTCATGACATTGAACCTGGGGATTATGTAATGATACGAAATTTTCTACGCTCAGGTTGTCTTATTGATAGATGGGAAGGACCATACCAGGTCTTATTGACTAGCACCACAGCATTGAAGGTTGCTGAGAGAGAGACTTGGGTCCATTCATCCCACTGCAAGAAGGTTGCTGACCCAGAAAAGTCCCGTGATAAGGAACAGACGGTAGAGGTTGTATCACTGGAGTGTCTGTTCCAGGAGGACTGAGGCGGCACCTGAGCCTTGAAGACCGAAAGCAGTTGTCGACTCCCCTCTCCCTTTTATTGTTTTTTTCCACTTCCCATCCCCTCTCCCTTGAAATTTCTTTTTCCCCCTTCTCATTCTTCTCTATTTTTCTCCTCAAAGATGGACTTGCCCCAAGAGACTGTGATCCGGATTTTGATGTTAACCATGATGTTGACCAGAGCAGTCTGTTCCGGCGAGAGTACCATAGAGGTCGAGAGAGGTTCTGGAATGGGTTCCGATTATGATGATGGAGGCGTAGTTTTCCAAGATCAACCTAACCAACAAGCAAAGGCGAGTATCAGAAAACGATCCGATAGAAGAAATTGTGATGGATTGTTAGCTGAAGAAAACTGTATCTGTAGGCTCTGTGACAATTTGATTGAAGATGGATGCATAAAGAAATGCCAATCCAGTTTTAATATCCATATGGACCGGCATCCATTGAGTGACTATCACTCCTTAGTGGGTAACGTATTAAACCAAACAGATTGTTGGGTATGCTCTCAAGTACCTCAGGGTCACAGCAAATCAGGGCTAGTACCATTTCCTTTAACGTTAGGGGAGGTACTTGAGCTAAGTGGTGGGAGACCGGTGGACCGGAGGTTTAACATCTCCAGCCCTCCTAGTTTGAAGCTCCACCAATACCATGTGGATAGGTCCCTCTTATGTTTTAATATCTCCAATCCCCGTAAGCCGGGAAATTGGGAAGTGTCATGGAGCAACCTTACCATGACCTTCTCACACAGAGCAGATAGAATGCCTACAGATACAGAGCTTGTACGCCACATAGCCAGTAGAGGAAAATCTTTCCGGTATCGATATACCTTAGGAAATAGGATTACTAGAGTTGGAGAGGTATCACCAGGATACTGTGCACATATCGTACAAACTGATACGTGCATTAAGCAGATGGAAGAATTAGGGTCAGGAGAGTTCACCTGGAAGGTGTGTAACATGGTAATGTCCTTCTCCGTCCCATATGTTCTCCCCGATGATGCATATTTCATATGCGGGAGAAAGGCGTACAAGTGGCTTGCCCCAAACTCTGAAGGATTGTGTTATATTGGAAAAGTATTGCCTGAAGTGATGACTGTTACACATGACAAAATGAAGGATATACACCGTGGTGCCCAAGCTCCTTATACTCACACTCATTACGAGCACCGAGTTAAAAGACAACTGTCAGAAAGGTTAGAGCATCCGGCCTCTGATCTTATTCATGAATCCACCGGGATTCAGGTTCTGGTAGCGTTAGATTTCACTCGCACCGCTCGAGGAGTGATGAATTATAGATACATTTCCGCACTCGCCAATTTGTTAGATAATATCACTGAAATGTATGATGACACGTTTAGATACACTGGAAGAGAACTTCAAGCCTACAAAACAGAACTAGTTCAGCATAGGATGGTTCTTAATTATCTTACAGCAGTAACAGGCGGATATTGTGTTACATTGGCAACACAGTACGGCATAAAGTGTTGCACGTATATCACAAATAGCACCGAGGATCCGGTAGAGGTCATAGACCAAAAGATGGACGATATTCTGCAATTAAAGTGGGAATTTCGTCGAAAACACAATCTCACCCTTGCTGCTGTAGGTAATGAGCTGACTGGTTGGGTGTCATGGTTGAACCCGCGAAATTGGTTCTCCGGTTTAGGAGACTGGGCTCAAGGAGTCATAATGGATGTTGGAAAGTTTCTACTATGTATATTGGGTGTCGTTATATCGTTTGGATTGATATTTAGATGCGGGCAGGCTTTAATAAGGTGCAAACAAAGTACAAAAGTGATGAGCTTGAGGAGTGAGGAAACCATAATTAACCTGGATTTGATTTATGACCCAATGATAGAAACCAGGATGTGATGAAAATGCGATTATACGGTCCGTTTCTTTCACCTGTTTTTCTGCTTTTCTCCAAGATACAACGACCCCCTTGGACGAGGAAGTTGACGAGACGCCATACAGACAACAGACAAGCACCAAAGATGAAGTTTTGACAACCTATGATATGGACACTTGATGAACTTTGCCATGGATCCCCAGTTTCCCTAGTATTTTTAAATTCACGCTAGCCCAACATTTTTTTTGTAAATCTGATGGCACTGACAAAGCTTGTTGCTCATGCCTAAGGAGCAAAACAGCGCAAAGAAGACGACTTTCAACTGATACCGAACAAAACTTCGACGACAGATGTACATTTACCTGACATAGAATATCATTGCATTTTCCATAAATGTTCTTCATCTTCATCTCTACAACCCTCAGGTAATAACACACATAGTATAGGGAATACAGGCACAGATATCAACAATCACATATTCCCCCATTCATGTATCATCAACTAAAATGTGCTCCCCATTTTGTTCAAAAAATCCGAAAAGAGCTCGGTAAAGTTTGACAGCCCATCCACAGACCTGTACCACAGGATAAGAAGGAATTCAAATGTATACTTCGCAATACTTCGAAGCTTGATTTACCACACGTACGGCACGATGATACATGACCCTCCAAACATGGACTCATACACACATGCTTCTGCTTTCTCACTAGGTCATACCCTCTTCACACCTACTCCACTCTTCTCCCCTACCCAACCATGGAAATGAATTAACCCCTGACATATATTTTTCTCCTTTTGAAATGTTTTAGAAGGTGGCAGTTATTATTGACTGCCAAAGGGTGGACTGTCAAAGTCAGAAAAATATCTCTATGCACGTTGCCATATTTGCACCGCACACTGGTCCGCGCTGCGCATGCGTACGCTCTCCCGTGAAGGCGCATACCCGCAATAGCGTGCACCCGCGGGCGCACGGTATGCGTATTTACGGTAGAGTTTATGTAGTCGTAGCGTGCGACTCATTCGTTACACATTTTCATAATTAATGTAGTTTATAGATCATGATCCCTTTAATGGTTTCTGAAAGTTTAGTTAACATAGAACGTCCCTGAACGGAGGAATCCCTCTTTGTATGGTACGAAGGGTCTAACAGGAATCATATAGCAGTGTTTGGTACCCATCGGAAGAGTATTTAATTAGCAATATTCCGGTGTTGGTTTGGAGCGTATTAATCGCTCGTGCGAATAGTTATGGACATAAGAAGTTTATGTCCATTTCTATTATTTACTCATACTCAGGTATGCGGCGGGAAACCCAGTTTCCCACCCACCTGAGCTGTTGGAAATCGTCACAGCCCACCTGTATGAATCAACCTATGACCTTTTGTTATGATGCGAAGCCGGATTCCTGTGTCCAATGGACGACAAGATTGTAGGGACCATTGGATTGCATTGTGTGTGGGGCATAAATAGGCAGGCCGACCACATCCAGCTCTCACTCTTCAACGGTTCTCATTGCTGAAAATCGGGTGCTGGATGTCCAGGCGCATGCGATCGTTTCCCCTTGTGCGTAAGTTTTCTCTCCGTAGTCATTGTCTTACTGTGAGCCAATTTCTCTCATCTCTCTCCATCTCTCTCTCTCTCCTTTCTCTTTTCTCTCATATCTCCCCTAGACTAGTATTGAATTGTATTAGATAGTATTGTATTTTGGTTAGGAAGTCTCTGTTATATTGTAGTGTATCATTTGTACTGTTATCCCCTTTTACAAGTATATTAGATATAATACAGTTAATAGGCTTTGGACCCTAAACCAGTATCTGTGTATTTTCTATAGTATTAAGTGTTCACTTGAGCGTCGGTGACGCTCAAGCAGCTTTGTAGTTAGTCAGGTTACACAAGGTTGCACTTACACCCTGTATTCACATTAAGGTATTCAGTGTATTTCATTGATAAGGTTTATATGATAAAGGTATAGCGTTGTGAGCGTCTGCGCCGCTGGTGATCTCCTCGTGGTCTCGAGCGTCCGCTACGCCATAGCGAATCATTACTCTAGTCATAGCCAACAACGTGCTGTCCTGTGATCACTGGGCCGTGAGCGAACGTGACGCTTGAGCGTCTCGCCTACGGCTGAGCGATCGTTACGCAACTAGCGTACCCTTCCGGTACTTCTTAAGTAAACAGCGTACAGTGTACTTAGACTTCATAAAAGGTTGTTTATACGACAAAGGAATTTAGAATTGTCATCTCATTCCCAGTTCACACTTCGTTTAGGCTGTAAGTCGTCATGGCAGGGGTGCATAAAGAGTGGAGGAGGCCCGTGTGCAGTCTCTATCTGGGCACCCCCTCTCTAGCCGGGAGAGCAATAGACAGGGCCTCATAGTGACCCTAGTTCCCAATCACTGTCCCAGAGTCTAGTGTGCATGCAGTGATGGCGCTTGTGTTTAGTGTGCATGCAGCGCAGTGCATGTAGTGATGGGAAATTGCGCAGTGATTTTCCTATGGAGCATGCGCAAAACTCCTGGAAAATGGCCACGCATTTTCCCAGTGGTTTCTTTAGCGCTGCTCCTGCCAACGGGGAACTCCGGAGGATAAGTGTTGAACAAAAAATGGGTGCATGGTGTGCGGTGTGGGCCCCCCAGGAAGCCGAGGGCCCGTGTGCACAGCACACACTGCTCCCATGTCTCATGAACTGGGCCATGCCGTCTTGTTCTCTACACCTACCACTATCTCCTCTTCTTCTGGCTCTCACCCCCCACCAGCCACTCTGATCCTGTGTGTCCTCCCACTTGTTGAGTACAGGCTCAGTGAATTTTGATTAGTTCCCACTCCACCACCAAGAAAACGTCCATTACTTGCTATTACTAGCCATAATGCTTTTTGGTTTTGTTATACTTATCCTATACATTGATTTTCTATAGATCTGTTAATCCTTGTACAGCACTGCCGGCCACGGCTATGTAATATCAATGTCACTAAGTGATGCTACATAAAAGTGTGCGGTGGGATGCATGGCACAGCTCAGTCAAAGTCTGGCACATCAAACGGGGCTATTTGGTGCAATTTCATGGTAAGTGTAGGTAGACACCTCTGTACCCACATTGGATTGAGATCTGGAGAATTTGGAGACCAAGGCAACACCTTTATCTCTTCATCATGCTCCTCAAACTATTCCCAAACAATCACTGTACTCTGCTGAAAGAAGCCGCTTACATCAGAGAACACCTGCACTGAAATTATGCACCAGGGCTGCAACAATGTTTGGGTGGGTTGCACACATCAAATTAAAATCCAGATGAATGACTGGATCCAGGGCCTCCGCCAGCGTGTAGAGTGACTGTTATAAATGAAGAGTAAATAATGTGCTGGTCAGATGCCAGGTGACAGGGTGGATAGGGTTATCTAATAAACAGGACAGTATACTGAGAACATTTGGTAAACATTCCTGAAGAGATGTTTTTTTAAAGCTTTGAAGGTTGAAGGTCGATCTGATTGTCCACAGTGATGAGATATTACAACAGACTGAGACTTTATGAGTAATGACACTGGAGGGACAGCAGGTGGAGCTGTTTATGTGTTAGTCCGTGATATAGTAACGTACTTGTTTGCTATAGGAAGGAGTAGAAGGAGCAGTAATGGCTGTTCATATACGTATCTGTCTTGTCAGCATGCTACTTTGTATTAGGATCTATACAGATTCATTTTATAAATAAGTTATACCACAAAGAAGCTTTGCAGTGTGTGCCTACTGATTGAGTATGTAACAGAGGAGATCCTATCTGCTGACACACAGCAGGTGCAGCAAGTAAAAGCTAAAGATACTGGGCTGATCCTGGTCTTTTGGGTCCACGGACCACACGGCCAAGGCAAAAAGGGAAGATGCAACTTACAGTATTCTCTATTACATCAGAATACATTTATTGGCCAGGTGTAGTTCCGCACACCTAGAATTTGTCTCCGGTCAACTGCACGCCACAGGAATTTACACAAATACACCAAAAATTCCACATTCTCTAAAATACAATCAAATACAAAAAATAACAACAACAAAAATAAAAAAAACAGGCATGGTGATATGCAATATAGTATTGTAACATGTACACCCTGGTTATATAAAGGCCACACCCCTTAATTCCATAGTGATACTGCAGATTTTTATTGAGCAGTGAAGCAATCCTTGGTTTTCTTGCAGCGGCCAGCACCTAACCCTTGCTTGGTAAAAAACCATATGCACAACTCTCTGGTTATGGCCAACAATACGGTTCTCTTATGTACAGTTGCTGCCCAGTAACGCCATGTCACAGATAGAAAGAAATGACTGAGACGCTCAGAGAAACACAAGGATGCTAATGCCAGCCGCAGCGTAGGTGCACTACTATCCGCATATGAATCAGGCGCTATGTGTTTATAATAGGGATTATATATATATATATATATATATACATAGCTCAAAAAAATAAAGGGAACACTAAAATAACACATCCTAGATCTGAATGAATGAAATATTCTTATTAAATACCTTGTTTTTTACATAGTTGAATGTGCTGACAACAAAATCATCAATGGAAATCAAATTTATTAACCCATGGAGGTCTGGATTTGCAGTCACACTCAAAATTAAAGTGGAAAAACACACTACAGGCTGATCCAACTTTGATGTAATGTCCTTAAAACAAGTCAAAATGAGGCTCAGTAGTGTGTGTGGCCTCCACGTGCCTGTATGACCTCCCTACAACCCACACAAGTGGCTCAGGTAGTGCAGCTCATCCAGGATGGCACATCAATGCGAGCTGTGGCAAGAAGGTTTGCTGTGTCTGTCAGCGTAGTGTCCAGAGCATGGAGGCGCTACCAGGAGACAGGCCAGTACATCAGGAGACGTGGAGGAGGCCGTAGGAGGGCAACAACCCAGCAGCAGGACCGCTACCTCCGCCTTTGTGCAAGGAGGAACAGGAGGAGCACTGCCAGAGCCCTGCAAAAATGACCTCCAGCAAGCCACAAATGTGCATGTGTCTACTCAAACGATCAGAAACAGACTCCATGAGGGTGGTATGAGGGCCCGACATCCACAGGTGGGGGTTGTGCTTACAGCCCAACACCGTGCAGGACGTTTGGCATTTGCCAGAGAACACCAAGATTGGAAAATTCGCCACTGGCGCCCTGTGCTCTTCACAGATGAAAGCAGGTTCTCACTGAGCACATGTGACAGATGTGACAGAGTCTGGAGATGCAAAGGAGAACGTTCTGCTGCCTGCAACATCCTCCAGCATGACCGGTATGGCAGTGGGTCAGTAATAGTGTGAGGTGGCATTACTTTGGGGGGCTGCACAGCCCTCCATGTGCTCGCCAGAGGTAACCTGACTGCCATTAGGTACCGAGATGAGATCCTCAGACCCCTTGTGAGACCATATGCTGGTGCGGTTGGCCCTGGGTTCCTCCTAATGCAAGACAATGCTAGACCTCATGTGGCAGGAGTGTGTCAGCAGTTCCTGCAAGACGAAGGCATTGATGCTATGGACTGGCCCGCCCATTCCCCAGACCTGAATCCAACTGAGCACATCTGGGACATCATGTCTCGCTCCATCAAGCCACGTTGTACCACAGACTGTCCAGGAGTTGGCGGATGCTTTAGTCCAGGTCTGGGAGGAGATCCCTCAGGAGACCATCCACCACCTCATCAGGAGCATGCCCAGGCGTTGTAGGGAGGTCATACAGGCACATGGAGGCCACACACACTACTGAGTCTCATTTTTACTTGTTTTAAGGACATTACATCAAAGTTGGATCAGCCTGTAGTGTGTTTTTCCACTTTAATTTTGAGTGTGACTCCAATTTTTTGTGTGATTTTGTTGTCAGTACATTCAACTAGAGAACAAAGTATTTAGTAAGAATATGTCATTCATTCAGATCTAGGATGTGTTATTTTAGTGTTCCCTTTATTTTTTTGAGCAGTGTATGTGTATGTATATATATATATATATATATATATATAGAGTCATTTATGAAAGAGGGCACTCACCACTTTTTTAAAAGGGCAAAGGTTATTTATTACCACTTCATGAAGTCAGTCAACGTTTCGATCACATCCCAGTGATCTTTGTCAAAGACATCAGCAGAATACTGTAGACAGCAGGACACCAAAAGCAGCATGTCCAGCCAGCTCACTTAGTGTGATATTTATACCCCCATCTATTAGAGAGCATTAGACACGCCCACATCCACTTCCTGTGTTGTAACAACCACACCAAACTACGAATACTGCTTGCTCAAATAGCTAGACACACATAGCAATGCAATAGACACAGGATGGTAGCTGTATTAACCATAAAAAGTGAAGACAATAAGTCACAAGCAGCGCAAAACAAACCAAATTACGTAAAACGCCTAACAGAAAGTATCCATGCGTTCCAGCACTTGTAACGCACGCGGAAGGCGGAAGTGACCAGACTACGGACGGACGTGACATCATGTCGTCATGGGAACCCGCGACTACCAAGGAATAGCTTAATAAACATGACTCATGCGTTCCAATACTTGGAACGCACACAAGGCGGAAATGGCACACCATAGACAGGACGTGACATCACGTCGTCATGGTGACCGGCCGAAATAGAAAATGGACGGGCCGAACAGGCGCCCGTTTATGTAAAATATAAACATATAGATTCGGCACGGCGCTCCACTGGAAGTAAACATAAAAAAATGAAAAAATAATAGTACAAGAGGTTAATCACGGGCTTCACTGGACTGTAATGGGCATGTCTGATGTCTCTAATTTTGGCAACATACATAACAATATTCTATAACATGAGACCATGTAAAACATAACTTTTACTATTAACATTAAAAACCTATCAATAGTCATCTGAAGCGCACCATTGACAGCCGGCATAACCGTCACCATAAATATGGTGTCAATCATAATTGTAATGCCAGATCTATAAGAAACAAGACTGCAACAATTGCTGACCTTATTGAATCTGCAGATCTAGCCTGTATTACAGAGACTTGGCTAGATGAAAATGCAGCACCAACAAACTACTCTGTCATCCACAACCCAAGACTGGAGCGCAGGGGTGGCGGGGTGGCTATCTGCTTCAAAAAAGACCTTAAACTTAGGGTCCATCCTATTGAAACTACTCGCTCATTCGAGTGCATTGCTGCCCGGAGTTCGACAGGATTAGGTTTCAGAGTACTTCTCATTTACCGGCCCCCTGGAGATGGAAAGATATTTCTACAAGAAATTGCAGACACTGTTGCTGGCCTGGTTCTGTAAAACATCAAAGATG
The DNA here is from genome assembly GCF_028390025.1 of Pseudophryne corroboree. Classification (NCBI taxonomy): domain Eukaryota; kingdom Metazoa; phylum Chordata; class Amphibia; order Anura; family Myobatrachidae; genus Pseudophryne; species Pseudophryne corroboree. The sequence continues at coordinate 843,898,103 of NC_086449.1, forward strand.
GCTCATCCTCGGGGATTTCAATGCATGGGTGGATGATGAGCTCTCACGCCTTGGCCAAGACCTCCTGTGCACAATGAATGGTCTGGGCTTCACACAGGTCATTCCCTCTGCCACACATAAAAGTGGTCACACTCTCGACCTTGTCTTTCAGATTGGATTAGAAGTCACTGACCTAAAAATAAACCCAGTCATCTGGTCAGACCACTACTCCCTCTGGTTCTCAGTTGCAACCCCTCAATTAAGATCTCTGCCCGTGGAGTTGACCAGGTATCGTCCAAGGAGGGGTATGACTCCCCAGGCTCTTGCAGCAAATCTGGATCTCTCTGCTATACTGGGTGCCTGTGAAGATCCCTGTTCCCTAGTCCGTTATTATAATAGGGATGTTATGGCTGCAATTGATATTATCGCCCCTCTGCGTTTAAGAACTCGTAATCCACAACGTCAAGCTCCATGGTTCGACAACAGTGTTAGTGAGCTCAAGAAAAGGGGGCGTAGACTGTAAAGACGATGGAGGAAGACTAACCTAGTGGATGACAAAATAAAACTAATAAAGCATAACGGAGAATATCAATCGACAATCACTCGTAAGAAAGCACAGTTCCTGTCAAATGAGATCACGGCAGCAAACAATAGGCCAGCTCAACTTTTCCGCACAGTGGAGATGCTTTGCAAGCCAGCATGCCTGCAGACTGATGTCTCATGCCTCTCCCAGGCAAGATGCAACGAGTTTGCAAACTTCTTTGCGGATAAAATATCCACCATCCGGGCTGGAATCTCCACAGTGCCATCAAAGGAGTGCCAAACTACAAAGCCTGCCAATATAAGCTACCTACCTTCATGGACCAGCTTTGATCCAGTGGATGTAAAGGACACTGCTGAAATTGCTCGGATTTTGCGTCCCACCACCTGTGATCTGGACCCAGCCTCAACCAAGCTTTCTAATAGGTTGTATGGATATAATTGGTCCTGCCTTTACAAAAATTATTCAATGCTCTTTGCAGACAGGCATTTTTCCTGGACCCCTAAAGGAAGCAATTGTTAGACCGCTTCTTAAAAAACCTCATTTAGATCCCGACTGCATGACCAACTACAGACCAGTATCAAACCTTCCTTTCCTGGGAAAGGTTATTGAGAAAGTCGTTGCAAATCAACTGGAAACCCGCCTGACAACCCATTATATTTATGATCCATTTCAATCAGGATTCAGGAGAAGACATAGCACTGAAACAGCCCTGGTGTGTGTGTTAAATGATCTTCTGACGGCAAGAGACAGAGGTGACTGTTCAATATTAATCCTTCTGGATCTCTCGGCAGCATTTGATACCGTGGACCATGGGCTTCTGATTGAGCGACTGATACATTTCTGTGGTCTGGATGGCACAGTCCTAAACTGGTTCAAATCATTTCTCACAGGCAGGTCACAGAGAGTATCATCTGGATTATACTCATCACCACCAGTGCCATTGCCATGTGGTGTCCCACAAGGTTCTATACTATCCCCCATGCTTTTTGCAGTATACATGCTCCAGCTGGGTAAAATAATCAGGCGCCATGGCCTGGTCTACCACTGCTATGCAGATGATACACAACTGTACTTGTCCTTTGCTCCGGGCACTGATAACCCAATAGTAACCCTAAATGGCTGTCTAGCTGAGCTACAGGAGTGGATGAGCGCCAGTTGGCTGCGACTGAACCCGGATAAAACAGAGGTCCTTACGATACGACCGCAACATCAAAGGACAAGACTGCAGCATAGCCAACCAACTGGACTTACACTCGGGGATTCAGAATTACAGACCAGTGATCGTATGCGGAATCTTGGCGTTGTCCTGGATGGTGGCTTGACACTTAAACATCAGATATCAGCCACAATCAAATCCTCATTCTTTCACCTGAGGAACATAGCCAGAATCAAGCACTTAATTCCCTCAGATGATATGCCAAAAGTCATACATGCATTTGTATCATCTCAATTAGACTACTGTAATGCCCTCTACCTTGGTCTACCAGCAAAAGAATTGCAACGCTTACAGCTGGTGCAAATCACAGCTGCCAGGCTATTAACCAACCAGCCCCGTTCTAGCCACATAACACCCATCCTCTACTCCCTTCACTGGCTGCCTGTACGATGGCGAATCATCTTCAAGATTGGCTTACTGAGTTTCAAAGCATTACAGATGTAGCCACCTTTATCTTGACTGGCTGAGGCGTTTGTCCCGATCGAGTATACGCAGCGTCCCGATGTGTAGGGAGGCACGCCTAGTCACAGAGAGGCGTACCTAATCGCACGGAGAGCGTTTGGCGTTACCTTTACATGTAATACCTGTGATCATCCACCAGATGTCGCTTTTTACAATCACCACTGCGCATGCGTGTGGTCTCCCATAAAATACAATACTGAAATATATAAGGACTACTTTACTAAGGCGTCTCATTACACTTCATACAGTAAATACTTATTACGCTGCATTATTTAATACAGTAAATACTCATTACGCTGCGTTATTTAATACAGTATATACGGTACAGATGCAAATAGTACAGCATACAGTATATGATCCATCTACAGTACTTTATGAATATGTGAGCGTCCAAGTCCCGCAGACAAAACAACATAAAACCAGTAGTGTATACTGTCGCAAATTGACGTGTTAGAAGTTCACTATTGCCTCTTGAGATTAGGAATTTTGTACAGTATGTTAGCGTCCTAATCCCATAGCCATTACAGCATAATCAAAACCAATGGATTTATTCATCTGTCTGCGGCGAAGTGGTGAAGTGTTCCGCTTCCTATACTCATAGTCCCGGGTTCGATTCCTAAAGTACGAATGCATGTTAGTTTTTTCCAGACACCTTATTATTATTTTTATTCACATAAACCAGGGCAAAGCTGCAGGAGCGGTTCTACTGTTGAGGTTCTATGCTCCATACAGTACACATACAATTCTGTAGCAAGGTAGACTCAATAGAAATGGCTACCACCTATGACTCCTTGCCCCATGGAGGCCCTAGGCTTCAGAGCAAGTAGCAGTCCAGATTTTGCAGGCTATGGGGCAATGCTGAAGGAGCATCACAATCCCCTAGCTAAAATACACAGGGGCGATAGGAATAAGTGAGGTCTATGCACATTACGGTACACCGGACTCGATCGCACAGTGATCGCGCTGAGACCAAAAAAAAGTGGGTCCCAGGGACCTCTCACTTTTAAAAATTGGGGTCCTACTTGTCCTTTTCTGGGTCCCATCGGAATGAAGGTTTTAATTAGTCTTATTAATGATTCAAACATAAAAACACAAACTTGATTTGGACACTACAAAAGGGGTGCAAGGGGGAGGATGGGGTGACGATGCTGCTGGGCTGTGTAGCATACAGGACACCCCGCACTTTAGATGTAATTAGACATTTTGGTGACCTTGTGGCAGAAAGAGAATTGGTTCTCCCGCACTGAGACTGAAAACTGCGACAGTGCGCGCCGAAGGCGCGCTGGAATTTTTTAGGGGCGTAGCTTCGTGGGGAAGGGGCGTGCTCACATAATAGTACCAATTCACATTATTCCACACAGTAGTGCCGCTTATACACATTGCACCAGGTAGAACCTCCTATACACACTGAGCCAAGGAGAGCACGTTATTCACGTTATTCACATTGCACCAGGTAGAGCACGTTATACACATTGCGCCAGGTAGAGCACGTTATACACATTGCGCCACACATTGCACCAGGTAGAGCACGTTATACACATTGCGCCACACATTGCACCAGGTAGAGCACGTTATACGTATTGCGCCAGATAGAGCACATTATTCACATTGCGCCAGGCAGAGCACGTTATTCACATTGCGCCAGGCAGAGCACGTTATTCACATTGCGCCAGGCAGAGCACGTTATACACATTGCACCAGGTAGAGCACGTTATACGTATTGCGCCAGATAGAGCACATTATTCACATTGCGCCAGGCAGAGCACGTTATTCACATTGCGCCAGGCAGAGCACGTTATTCACATTGCGCCAGGCAGAGCACGTTATACACATTGCGCCAGGCAGAGCACGTTATTCACATTGCGCCAGGTAGAGCACTTAACAATTATATGATTAAAAAACAGGACAACATTATTAAATAATACATTTTCTATATGTAATGGCTTTATGGTGCCGCTATAATAGAGCCCCAGACTGGATTTAGACACTACAAATGTGTTGTGGGGGAGGGAGGGTGACAATGCTGCTGGGCTGTTATCATATCGGAAGTATGCATTCAGGATCCTGGCTGTCGGGATCCCAGCAGCCGTAATACTGATGCCGGAATCCTGACAGCAGCCACAATACCAACACTGGCATCCAGAGGTGATCAGGATCCCGGCAACGATATCCTGACAGTCAGGATCCTGAAGGGAAGTATGCACTGCCGCCACTGGTTTAGCGTGCGGGTGGGAAGGGGGGGGGGGGTTAGGATATGGTGTTGGGGAGGGTTAGGCTGCAGAGGGGGGGGTATAAGTGTTAGGCACTAAGGGGGTGGGTTAGGTTTAGGCTGCGGGAAACGGAGGGTTAGGGGTGGGAGGTTAGGGTACCCTCTGCACTCGTCACTCTTGTCGGCTTTGCTGCGATCGGGATGCTGGTGTCGGTATACTAAATGCCAACATCCTGACGACGACTTCGGACACTTGGTACAACCACTGGATTTGAGTCATGCTGCCTGTAATTTATGTGCTGACTGATCAACTTCAGTGACACTCACTGTGCTGGCTGCCTTTACAGTAACCAGCGGCAACCAGCAGCAACCAGCAGTAACCAACAAAGGCAGCCAGAACAGTGAGTGTCACTGAAGTTGATCAGTCAGCACATAAATTACAGGCAGCATGACTGGAATCCAGTGGTTGTATCAAGGGTCCTGTATGCTGCAGAGACCAGCAGCACTGTCACCCTCTCGCCTCACCCCCACTCCATACCACAAAAATGTTGCGTTTAACACCTGTTTGCAGGCGCCATGCAGCCCCCATCTCCGCCATCCCACCGATATGAACAGCCCCCCTGCCGCCACCGTAAGTCCAGCTCACCCCTCCGCACAGCAAGCACAGTCCCCGGTCACCGGCGTTCAACATCCCCGTCCTCACTGTCTGTCCGGCTCCCGTGAAGCTCCAGCGGGTGATCGGCGGGGGGGGCGTCCTCACTCTGTCCGGCTCCCTTGAGGCTCCAGCAAGTGATCGGGGGGGGGGGGGGGGGGGCAGGCCGCCCCGCCACAAGAGGACTTATAGAAGACCAGCTTCAGCGGAGCATCTTGCCCCCGGTGTGATGTGTGTGCGCGGTGTAGGGGGCGGGGCCTTCTGGGTGCATGCGGATAGAGAGATGCGGCGGCGATTGGATGAGGAGGCGCGGTGGTGATTGGATGGGAAGACAGAGTCTCCTATTGGTGCAGTGATACACAGCGCGTCCTATGGGACCCGCTCATTTTTTAAAACCGGGTACGTCTCTTCCTGTAGCGCGTAAAAACGTGCTATAGCGCGTATTTTGCGATCACTGTCGCATAGCACACTGGCAAAATGGCCACTGCCCCTGAACCCCCACCATGTGGCAGGCAGCGCTCGGATATGGAGTGAGAGATGGTATAAGTTTTGCAGGCTACGGTGCAATGCTGAAGGAGCGTCACAATCCCCTAGCCAAAAAACACAGGGGTGATAGAGATAAGTGAGGTCTATGCACATTACGTTACACCGGGCTCGATCGCATGGCAAACTGACAAAACACAAGTTTTACATAAAGCAGGGCAAAGCTGCAGGAGAGTTTCTACTGTCAAGGTTCTATACACTGTACGGTACACATACAATTCTATAGCAGGGCAAACTCAATTGAAATGGCTACCGCCTGTGACTCCTAGCTCCATGGAGGCACTCGGCTATGGAGCAAGTAACAGCACAGATTTGAAGCAATGATGAAGGAGCGTCAGAATCCCCTAGCTAAAATACACAGGGGTGATAGGGATAAGCAAGGTCAATGCACATAACGATACACCGCAAAGTTCCCCATGGTTTTGATTATGCCTTTTCTTTGAACACAGTATTTTCCACTGCCTCACCCTACCCCCATCCCACTTTCCCCCTACCCCCTGGGAGCCTGCAAAGTACATGCAGTAGACAGGGAGGGAGTTCCGATCAGGTTACAAGACATGTGCAACAGTATACTACTGTATGTAGGAAAATCTCCCACCTACTCTGATTTATGTGAAACCTGTGTGCACCCTTCCATTGAATGTATAACAAAGAAAAAAAATAATAATAAAGTGAATGTTACAGGAACACATTAAAAAAAGGTTGGCACTTTGGGACTCTCAGCGTGGGAGGTGGGAGCCTTCATCGCTAGGTTGGTATGGAAGGGGAGACAATTAGCTACCGGAGGGTACCAACCCCAAGTTTCTGTGACCCCCACAAGGCTCATGGCAAGCGTCGGAACCCATGGTGGGTCTGAATTAACGGGCCCATTATAGTCTATGGGAAAATGGGTCCACTTTGCGTACTGATATCTCTGGTTCTGGGTGTCCCAGAGACTCAGGACTGGTACCATACAAAAGAGGAGACTCTTGGCTTTCGGGGCAGACCAACCACTAGTTTATGTGACACTGGAAAGGAACACGGGAAGCAACCATGTTTCAGGTCCCCTCCAGTTGTCCGCCTAGCTTGCACAGGATGCAGGGTTTCTGGCTAGATAGGAAATACTGTACAGAAATGCTAAGCATGGTAATTTGACATCCAGGAACATAGGGAGGAGTTTTATCTCTCTCCATTATACTTAGAAAAATTACACTTGCCACTGTACGTTACAAGCTGTTCGTGCTAATTAGTACACTAGTAGAACATACTGTACAGAGATACTAAGGACAGTGATTTGGCATCCACGAACTTAGGGAGGAGCTTTAATCTCTCTCCATTGTAATCTTTCTAAGTATAATGGAGAGAGATAAAAGCTCCTCCCTAAGTTCCTGGGTGCCAAATTACAGTCTTTAGTATCTCTGTATTCTATGTTCTACTAGTGTACTAATTAGCATGAACAGCTTGAAACGTACAGTGGCAAGTTTAATATTTCTATGTATAATGGAGAGAGATAAAAGCTCCTCTGTAAGTTCCTAGATGCCAAATCACCGTCCTTAGTATCTCTGTACAGTATGTTCTACTAGTGTACTAATTAGCACAAACAGCTTTTAACTGAATGCCAAATCACTGCACTTAGTATCTCTGTACAGTATGTCCTATTAGGGTACTAATAAGCACGAACAGCTTGTAACGTACATGGCAGGTTTAATCTTTCTTTGTATAATGGAGAGAGATAAAAGCTCCTCAGTAAGTTCCTGGATGCCAAATCACCGTACTTAGTATCTCTGTACAGTATGTTCTATTAGGGTACTAATTAGCTGTTCGTGCTAACTAGTACCCTAATAGAAAATACTATACAGAGATACTAAAGACGGTGATTTGGCAACCAGGAACTTATGGAGGAGCTATTATCTCTCTACATTATACATAGAAAGATCAAACCTGCCACTGTATGTTACAAGCTGCTCGTGCTAATTAGTACACTAGAAGAACATGCTGTACAGAGATACTACGGACAGTGATTTGGCATCCACGAACTTAGGGAGGAGCTTTTATCTCTCTCCATTATACTTAGAAAGATTACAATGGAGAGAGATAAAAGCTCCTTCCTAAGTTCCTGGATGCCAAATCATAGTATTTTCTATTAGGGTACTAATTAGCACAAACAGCTAATTAGTACCCTAATAGAACATACTGTACAGAGATACTAAGTACGGTGATTTGGCATCCAGGAACTTACTGAGGAGCTTTTATCTCTCCATTATACATAGAAAGATTAAACTTGCCACTGTACGTTACAATCTGTTCGTGTTAATTTGTACACTAGTATAACATACTGTACAGAGATACTAAGGACAGTGATTTGGCATCCACGAACTTAGGGAGGAGCTTTAATCTCTATCCATTGTAATCTTTCTAAGTATAATGGAGAGAGATAAAAATTCCTCCCTAACTTCCTGGATGCCAAATTACCATCCTTAGTATCTCTGTACTCTATGTTCTACTAGTGTACTAATTAGCACGAACAGCTTGTAACGTAGAGTGGCAAGTTTAATCTTTCTGTGTATAATGGAGAAAGATAAAAGCTCCTCTTTAAGTTCCTAGATGTCAAATCAACGTCCTTAGTATCTCTGTACAGTATGTTCTACTAGTGTATTAATTAGCACGAACAGCTTGTAACGTACAGTTGCAAGTTTAATCTTTCTATGTATAATGGAGAGAGATAAAAGCTCCTCTGGAAGTTCCTAGATGCCAAATCACCATCCTTAG